>NC_090299.1:79235071-79538838 GCF_039906515.1 Pseudorca crassidens
TTTGGGTAGATTCTATTTTATTAGTTGGCAAAAAATGTTTATGAGAAATTATCTGGGTAATGTATGATAAAGTGATAAAAGGAATTTAAATTTAAAATGTTACATTAAATATGTATATATAAATTAATGTAACATCTTAAATATGGTATGTATAGATATAGACATATAGATATAAATTTTAAAGGCTGGGACTTTTCCTTAGAGTCCCAACATAATATTAAGTGTCAACTTTCATAAATAATTGTTTTTTCTTATTTCAGTGTCTAGGTTTTAAGATTTTACATTAATACCTTACTAGAGTATTTTTTATTTGAGAAACTTAAATGTAACAGGTATAAAGAATGTTGCAGGAAATTATCTACTACCACTGCTGTGTCTGTGGCAGTTGCTGTCATGTTAATTCTTAATAAGCATGTAATTAAGTGGTATAACCACTGTATCTATTAGAAATAAGACAAGAAGATTCAGTGTTTGGAAAATGCATGCATACTCACATAATAAAGTTAACTTCCTGGTGGTGACTTGCTGCTAGATATTTCGTAAGAGTCATCTTGCAGAATTAAGATCTCAAGAGCACATTAAAGAGCTTTTCTACTCAGCACATTTGAAAGCATAATTATTACCAAGCATTTGCTATTAAAACATTATCAAATTATGTTTATAGAATATTATTCACTGAAAACTTCATAGCTATTTCCCAACAATGAGCTTGACCATATTAGTGCTTTGGGAATGCTAGTATTGACTTCTTCAAACTAATAAAAAGCCAATGTAATAAATTATGACTAGAGAGTAAAAAAAAATAACCCTTACTGGCCATAAGATGTTAATGTAGTCATAAAAGATTTCCTCCCTACTCAGCAGTAGATGCTGCACACATACCATGAGGGAAAGTACAGATAGGAATTCCTGTGTAGAATAAAACAGTACTAAAACGTAGAAATACATGAAAACCCTTCATTTTTTCCCCCAACTGTTTCTTGTTAGTAAGCATTTGCACAAATCTTTAATAAGTGAGTCTCTTTCCAACATATGATTACTAAATTAGTGACTAATTAATAATACATTTTATCTGTGTCAGTCATTGTGCATGCTATTGACTTATTTAATTATCACAGCAAACCTTCAAGGAATGTATAAATAATCCTCTCCAAGTTTTAAAAGATGAAAATACTGAGGCTTAGGGTAAATAAATCACTTGCTTAAAGTCATATTCCTGCAAGTGGAAAAAGCCAGGTTTGACTTATCTTTTTGGATTTTTAATTTATTTTTGGTACTCTTAATGGAGAATATCCTAGAACATTGTACTTATTTGACAATAATTTTCTCTTATCCATTTTAACTAAGTGACAGAGAAGTAAGTTTGTTGGAAATGGATACATTTAGACTACTAACTTCTTAACTGTATTATGTTCCAATTTCATTTACCGGAAGGTAGAGGGGGAACAAAGAAAGCCACTAATTTCAACTGAATCATGACCCTCAAAAGACATCTGGTTGGAAATATGGAGGAGACAGGAAACTTGGTGGTACATGAGCACATCATCTTAGGATTTATAAACTGATTCATCAAAGAGATATATTGGGATTTGCCAGACATATAACCTAGGTACTTACAACAGAATTCTTTTTTTGTATAACACTGTGATATGGAAAAAAACTTGGGCTCAGTGATAACAACTGATATTGACCTTACTGGACTGGTATTCATTGTCTGTCTAGTCTAAGATAAAAGATGGGTGCTGTCTGATATGGTGGTTCCTAATTAAAGTTGGAGGACTTTGTTCCCATAATTCTCTTATATTATTCCCTATCTGGGATGTTCATTTTTTAAAAAAAATTATGATTAGGATGTAATTGACATAGCATTGTATAAGTTTAAGGTGTAGGCCTATTGATTTGATACATTTGCTATATTGCAATATGTATGCCATTGTAGCTTTAGCTAACAACTCTGTCATGCCACGTGATTATTTCTTCTAGTGGTAGAAACAGTTAAGATAGACTCTTAGAAATTTTAATACTTAGAATACATTTGTCTATAATTATTGTATAATTACATACAGTTTGTCTATAATTATTGTATACTGTGTGTTAGATCTCCAAGCCTTATATACCTATTAGTTGCAGTTAGGTACCCTTAAATCCAGGATGTTCAGTTTTTAACCTAGTTGGTGATTTTGAAGTTTCAAGCCATAAAGAAATAACCATTTCATTAATTGAAAAAAAATATGATGTATTTATATAAAGAAGTCCTTGTAACATAATAATTACAATAACTGATTGAAATATATACTATTGCTCATTATGAAGAATTAGTTATGAATTAAGAAAATGTTAGCTTAATACTGTTTGGTGTTTGTGTACTTTCTATACTATCTCAAAGTAGTAAGTAAAACATTATAAAACATACAGGAAAGATAATTTTAGAGATTTGGACCTTGATAAACAAAGTTTTTAATTATGTCATGAAAATATTGTATATATCAATAGAAAAGTAATATCTAATGTATACCATTTTAATAATTGATATTATTCCATCCAATGCAGTTTAAACACCCACTTAACCTCCAAACTTTTCCCTTGATTTTATGTTACTTAGATCATGTTTATACATTGTATGAAGTCTGTAATTACTGTGTAAACAAAATTATGAAGAGAAAACAAGAATAGCAATAAAATTGTTTGATGTATCATTTCATATACTTTCATGACTCAAAGAAGAAACAGAAAATGTTATTGGTTTCTCACTTTGAATACCTACAAGGGAGATTTTACCCCAATTTATTTAACTATATAAGAGTAATAATTTAAATACATTTTTTTAATCAAAAAATAAAAACTGTACATGAAATATGGGGAAAAATATCATTCCTTCAAGAGTGAATGTGTGCCCTTTCTTTAGGATATCATCTGAAATTAAGACAAAGAAATGTAACAGAGAAATAAAAATTTCCCGGTTGGAACACCAAAACCTATTTTTCAGGATACTGACCTTTGTTTTAAAGTATTAAATCTTGAATAGCAACTATAGTTATTATTGAAATTTAGATTATGAATCTTACTTTGTTGCTTCTGGGTATTATTCACATTGACAGGCGGAAAAGAGAGTAACTTTGAAATATATGAAACATTTATAGAGCCTAGTTCCCAAACTATTCCAAATGAAATCCTAAAATTAGTAACCTGAAATATTATATATGTATAAGTATTTTCCTTTACAAAATGATATTGGGGTCTCAATCCTATGGGTTCAGGCTCCCATTAAGTATTATAGTTGTGACATAATAATAGTATGTATAATCTAGGCTTACAGAATTATTATAATTTAGATTGATATTATAATTTTGTAGAAATATATTTAAAAATATATTTTGAAAAATATCTATAATAAATTTATGTGAGAATTCAAAAGCTGTTGAGATTTAGATCATTAGAGTTATAAAACGAAACAAAAATGAAATTCAATCTTGGGGATCCAGTTAGATAACTTGGAATGGTCTCAGTGAAATCATAGAAGATAAATCTTACTGGATGATCTACATTGTCAGGACTGAAATTCTGCTATACTAATACTATACTATAAAGTATCTTCTGTCTGAGAAGTGCAAGTTGAAATAAATGAAGAAATAAAAAATTATACTGCAGTAGACAGGATTGTAGAAATAATATACAAGTCACAAGAAGACATGTGATATTATTGAAACCACATTGTATTGGGGAGTCTAAAAACCTAGTATTTATTACTAGCTATGTCACCATCTTATAGTCTTGGGTGACATTTTCCCACTTAAAATAGATTCTAATCAATTTTTTAATATCAAAGATTAGAAGCACCATTAAGAATTTGCAGCAACATGGATGGACCTAGAAATTATCATAGTAAGTGATGTAAGTCAGAAAGAGAAAGACAAATACCATATGGTAGCATTTATATGCAGAATCAAATATAGGACACAAATGAACTTATTTACAAAAGAGAAACAGACTCACAGACATAGAAAACAAACTTATGGTTACCAAAGGGGAAAGGACTGGGGGAGCGACAAATTAGGAGTTTGGTATTAGCAGATAAAAACACTATATATAAAATAGATGAACATCAGGGTCCTACTGTATATCACAGGGAACTATATTCAATAGCCTGTGATAAACCATAATGGAAAAGAATACAAAAAAGAGTAACACGCACACACACACACACACACACACATATATATATATATATATATATATAACTGAATCACTTTGCTGTACACCAGAAACTAATACTTAGTGATCAACTATACTTCAATAAATAAATAAAAATGATGTAAAATTTTTAAAAAGAATTAAACTAGAACGGAAATATAAAATATCTACTTTGGGGATAGCATTTGAGTGTGCAAGTGTGTATGCGAGTGCACATGTATTTCAGTGTAATATTTCAAGGTTTAAATACAGATATACAGATATATAGCCATGGCTACACTTATTCAAACAGTTTCCTTTAGATCTTTGAACATATTTAAAATAGATTATCTAAAGTCTCATAAGTCCAACATCTGGGTGTCTTTGGGGACAGTTCCTATTGGTTGCTTTTTTTCCTGCGTATGGACCAGACATTCTTGTTTCATTGCATGCCTCATAATTATTTGTTGAGAAGCATAAATTTTGAATATATAATGTGACCACTCTGGAAATAAGATTCTTCCCCAGGATTTGTTTTTGTTGCAGTTTGTTGTTGTTCTTTCCTTGTTTAATGCCTTTTCTGAACTAATTTTATGAAGTCTGTATTCCTTGTCATGTGTAGTCTCTGACATCTCTGCTCTATTAGCTTCGTGGTAAGCTAATAATTGGAGAGAGATTTTCTTATGTGCTTGGAACCAAAATATTTCCCAGTCTTTGCAGTCTGTGAATGTGCTGGGGGCACACCTTCAATGCTCAGGCAGGCAATTTACAACTCTGCCTTAGTTTTCAATTTTTGCATGCAGAGTGCCTCAGTTTTTGCTAGAAGTGAATGCTTAGCATCTTATCATGTCTTTCCTGAGCATGCACAGAACTGGGCATGCATGTAGCTCTCTAGATTCCCACTTTTTAAAGTCCTTATTCCCCCAAATCATTTCATTCTCCAGCCTTTTCTTCCAAGATTATTTTTTAAATTTTTCTATTTTCTATTGGACTGTAGTTGATTAACAATGTTGTGTTTGTTTCAGGTGTACAGCACAGTGATTCAGTTATACATATACATGTTTCTATTCTTTTTCAAATTCTTTTCCCATTTAGGTTATTACGTAATATTGAGCAGAGGTCCTTGTGCTATAGAGTAGGTCCTTATTGGTTATGTATTTTAAATATAGCAGTGTATACACGTCTTCCAACATTCTTGATTAATGTTTGTTTGCCAAAATTTCTACCCATCATCTCAGTGACTAAAATATCTACCTACAAATGTTTTGACAAATGCCTCCCAGGTAATGGTTTTAGTGCAGGGTGAGTTCTGAATCAAGGAAGATAAAGACAAATATTTTGAGACAGATTAAATAAGGACAATTATTTGGGAATGAGGTCAATGCTGCTCTTTCCAGTATTGGTGCCAGAAATGTTTTCTGTTATTTTCAACTGTACCTCTGAGTTGGAAAGTGGGGAAAGGGACAAGTTCAAGTTAAAATGCTAACAAGTCTTATGTTCTTACAGAGATTCAGCCATTTTTCTTAAAGGAGCAATTCCCAAATTGCTGCAAGCTTTTGGTTAGTTTTCAGAGTTCCAAAATATTGACTATGGCAGTTTTTGCCATTTTTTTTTATTGCTTCTGTGGTGAGGCAGATATTTGCATTCCCTTACTCTGCCATTTTTACTTACATCCTTTACTTTTTTTGTTTGTTTGCTTTTGTTTTTGCTTTTCCTACAGTTGACCCTTGAACAGCACAGACTTGAACTGTGCAGGTCTACTTATATTCAATTTTTTTTTCTTTTTTACTAAATACATACTACAATACTACACAATCCATGGTTCTCTGAATCTGCAGATGCAAAACCACAGATATAGAGGGCCGACTGTAAAGTTATACACAATTTTGACTGTGCAGAGGGTCACCGCCCCCTAGCCCCCAAATTCACGGGTCAACTCTATTTGCTTATTCTCAAATATGGCTCAGAGTTTGTCAACAGAGAAGGTGTATGGTCTATTCTTTGTCCTCATTATAATTTTGATCACTTGATGAAAGCTTTTCTCAAATTAATAACTTGTCACATGCATCTTTCCTAACCCAGCTTCTAAGGCCTAGCATTTTTTCTGCCTGATGTAGAAGTGCTGAATCCATGTGTGATAATAACATTCTCTTAATTTCAAAGTAGAGTTTTTGGTATCCTTAAATAAAATCTACATTTCTATAAGAATCCATTCTACTTCTTTCACATTGACCACTTAAGCTGTTGAACTTAATCTTTAGTTAATAAACCTTTTCCAAGTTTCAGTAGATTACTACCTACAATCCCTGACTCAGTCACCAATTAATGCCTTTTTATTTGCCAAAAGTTGAAGTCTCTGAATAAATTAAGAGGTGGGGGGTGCATTACTGACAGAGGAAAAATTCTGTGGTCACCAGAAAAGTAGTACCACATGAGAGTGTATTTCAGGAGCATTTTTGTCTATTTCTCTTGTTTTGTTTTCCTTTTTTTTTTTTAATCTCTATTTTATTAAGAACATACATGAGACCTCAGTTGTATTTTTCTTTCTAGTTACATCATTTTTATGCATTTTGCATAACTTTCATGAACATTTTGTTAATAGGCTGATTTCAGATGTTATATATTGTGTTTTCTATGAATGATAATACATTTTAGGAAAGAATTAAAGAGACTGTTAGCTAAATGAAATTTCCTAACAAGTTTTAAAAATGGAAAGTCACCTGGAAAATCTGTAACTAATGTAGAGGCTGGAATAGAAAGGAAAAAAGCAACAGGAAAATTATGGTAAGTTGTTTGAAAGACAGATTGTAAGGATGATGAATTTTAGCAAACAGGATCTTAGAAAGGAGACATATATGAGACAAAATTTAGGATGGTACTGACATGATTATTTACTGATAAATTACAAGTAGAAAGATGGACAGCCAAGGATAGTATCACAATTCATAATCTGAGTAACTGGATAAATGATGGTATTATTAGTCAAGGGAAGAAATAAGAAATGAGTAACATGTTTGGATGGTAGAGAAGGAAATGTTTGATTTTTATTCAGAATATCAGCAGCAGAGAGACAGTCTAGATCTGGAGATGGACATGTGGTAGGTGAGGTGATAGTGGACGAATAGTTCACTGAGCAAGGGAGTGAAGACAGAGAAGAAAGAGGAGGAAATAAGGAAAATGAAGTTGAACACAAAGAGATTCAACTAACTTAACATAAAAATTGAAACTACTGACTTTACAATGCTTTATAGACCTATTCAAAAATATTTTAAAACAAACAAACAAAAAATACCCACACAAATGATCAGAATACATTATACTGTTTTTTTCACTCTTTATGACATTTATTGTTTGGGATAAAAATAATACCAACTGTGCTATTGTAAAATACACCTTTGATATCTGTAGTTGATGTATCTTTGTGAATATCAGTTTTGTAAAATATTACCATTTCCCTCTTATTTATCTATATTCAGTTTGTTCCAGAAATGACTAGAGATGAGTTAATACCATCTATGCCTTATTATTTTCTTCATAAAACTTCTCCTTTAAGCTAAGAACCAGACCTCTTAAATTTTGCTTCAGCCATCTCAAAGCCTGAGAGCTGGATTTTTCTTCAGACAATTAAAAAAAAAAAAAAGATGACGTTTACATTATATAAATACAAAGCCACGTTGGGATGCAGAAGTTGGGAGGTCAATAGCTCAATAACTAGTTAAGTGACTCCTTTTTTCACATTAGCTTGAAATTGAATTTGCTTTCAATTCCTTCCTCAGCTGATGTGGTTGTTACTATATTTCACTAACCTTCTGGTAGATCAGCACAACATTGTAGAAGCTGCCAGTGTTAAACCCATGAATAACAAGATTCTACTGCATTTGGTTCAAAATGTTATCCTAATGTCCAGCTCAAAGGACAGATTTCTGGTTTTATGTTTTATAGATCAGTCATCCTTAAACTGTCAAATCATAAGTTGGAGAATAAGCAAAAAATTATGAGTTCACCAATACTTAAATGACTTTGAATGAGAAAACTAGAGCAGATTAGGAAAGTTGTAATTAATTCAAAGTACCTACTTTAGGTACTCTTAGATACTAAGGACAGTTGAATAAAGTCTAGGTAAAGATTCAGTAATGTAAGCAGGGAATTAAAAGCAATGCAAGAAGTACTCTGATAAGGAAGTACAGTCTTATGAGAGCCCACCAAGGAAATACTAGGATTTAAGTTAGTGGGGAGAGGTGGTAGTCAAGAAAGAACTCCCCCAAAATTATATATAAATGAAGCTTGAAGAGTCCAGTCATGGAAATCTCTCAATCTCTCCCCCAGACAAAGAAAATATATGGAAAAATCTGGATGCTAGGAAAGCTTGTAAATTAAAGAAATGAAAATGTTTAGTGTGTAACAGCATGCTCACTTGTTGAGTCTGTGTGACAGGAAGCTGGAGAAGTGATCTGGTGCCCTGTGCTGCAGAGGTTGGACTATCTAAGGGCAAAAAAGGACCCAGAAGTGAAGTGACTTGATTAGATTTAGGATTTAGTATGATTATTCTGGCTCTGGTGCCAGATTCATATTGTAATTGAAAATTTTTTAAGATATTTTTCCTCCAAAAATAAAGTAGATAAGAGATAACATATGTCCCAGAATATTTTGATATATAGAGTAGAAGGAGCATTGGAGTGGGAATCTTAAGATATTAAGTCCTAATTCTGCCATTTACTAATGGTGCGGGTTTGGCCATGTTATTTAATATCACTTTAAATGTAAATCTATAAATTAAAAATGTAAAAATTTTAATAATGCCTGTTCACAAAGTGGTTTTAAATAACAAGACCTTGAAAGTGCTTTGAAAATTAATAATAAAATATTGAATATTTTTAGAAATATGGCTACGAATATAATATTTTAAATGCCTATCAAGAAAGATGAGCACTATATTAGGCTTCAAAAACTATAAATCTAAACTGCAAAAGGAAAATATTTTCACATTTATGAGTGAAAACTCTTTGAAATAAATTAAAGCTGGGTCATATGGTAGCTCTATTTTTAGTTTTTTAAGGAACCACCATACTGTTCTCCATAGTGGCTGTACCAATTTACATTCCCACCAACGGTGTAGCAGGGTTCCCTTTTCTCCACACCCTCTCCAGCATTTATTGTTTGTACACTTTTTGATGATAGCCATTCTGACTGGTGTGAGGTGATACATCATTGTAGTTTTGATTTCATTTCCCTAAAAATTAGTGATGTTGAGCATCTTTTCATGTGCCTCCTGGCCATCTATATGTCTTCTTTGGAGAAATATCTGTTTAGGTTTTCTGCCCATTTTTTGATTGGGTTGTTTGTTTTTTTGATATTGAGCTGCATGAGCTGTTTGTATATTTTGTAGATTAATCCCTTGTCAGTGGCTTGGTTTGCAAATATTTTCTGCCATTCTGAGGGTTTCTTTTCATTTTGTTGATGGTTTCCTTTGCTGTGCAAAGGCTTTTATGTTTAATTAGATCCCATTTGTTTATTTTTGTTTTTATTTTCATTACTCTAGATGGTGGACTGAAACAGATATTGCTGCAATTTATGTCAAAGCGTGTTCTGCCTATATTTTCCTCTAAGAGTCTTATAGTATCTGGCCTTACATTTAGGTCTTTAATCCATTTTGAATTTATTTTTATGTATGGTGATAGGGAGTGTTCTGATTTCATTCTTTTACATGTAGCTGTCCAGTTTTCCCTGCACCACTTATTGAAGAGACTGTCTTTTCTCCATTGTATATTCTTGCCTCTTTGTCATAGATTAGGTGGCCATAGGTACATGGGTTTATCTCTGGACTTTCTATCCTGTTCCATTGATCTATATTTCTGTTTTTGTGCCAGTACCATACTGTTTTGATGACTCAGCAATCCCATTTCTGGGCATATACCTGGAGAAAACCATAATTTGAAAGGATACATTGCACCCAGATATTCATTGAAGAACTATTTACAAGTGCCAGAACATAGAAGCAACTTAAATGTCCATCGACAGAGGAATGGATAAAGATGTGGTACATATATACAATGGAATATTACTTATCCGTAAAAAGGAATGAAATAATGCCATTTGCAGTGACATGGATGAACCTAGAGATTGTCATACAGAGTGAAGTAAGTCAGAAAGAGAAAGACAAATATCGTATAATATTGCTTATATGTGGAATCTAGAAAAATGGTACAGGTGAACTTATTTGCAAAGCAGAAATAGAGTCACAGATGTAGGAAACAAACTTACAGTTACCAAGGGGGAAGGGGTGGGTAGGATGAATTGGGAGTTTGAGATTGACATATATACACTACTATGTATAAAATAGATAACTAATGAGAATCTACTGTATAGCACAGGGAACTCTACTCATTGCTCTGTGGTGACCTAAATGGGAAGGAAATCTAAAAAAGAGTGGATATATGAATACATATAACTGATTCACTTTGCTATACAGCAGAAACTAACACAACATTGTAAAGCAAATATACTCCAATCAATCAATAAATCAAAGCTATATAAATAAAATGAATTCATAAATCTTATATAGGTTAGAACCCACCTATTACATAAACTGCAACTGTTGACATTTTTAGTTATTAATAATTTTGTATAGTTTATTAAAATTAGGAAGACATCAATTATAGTTTAAATGTATCTATTACATCAGACATTTGCTTATAAGGGCATTTATGTAACAAAATTAAAATTATAATGAGATTTGTACCATAGGCATATGATTGAAACCACTATGACAATTTAACTCATTTTTTAATTTTTAAAACTAGTTTTACTCTATCATAGGTACTTTGTAGGTGCCTTTTAAAATATTTTTAGAATAATCCAGAAGATGAATAAATAAAATTATTACAGTCATTATCACTTATTGAATAACCAAATGGAAGTAACTGTACATTTTAAGTCAGTTTAAACACTTACGGTTTTTAAGAACATACAAAATGCAGAACAGAATAAAATGCCATTAAATAAAATGCCATTAAATAATATTGAAATTAGGGAATAGGATAATATTTGAGGGAAAGGGTGGATTGAAAAATAAACTGAGTCCTGTTTGGGTAAATTGAGCTTGAAATACTTGAATGGCATCTATAAGATTTTTGAGAAAATGTTTAACAGGCTTTTAGAAATGTACGTCTGAGTTCAGGAATGGGCCAAGGGTTAGAGACATAGATTTTGGCATCAGCTACCTAAAATTAATATTTGAAGTCTTGGGATTAAAAGAGCTTGCAAAATAAGGGAAGCTTATGCTCAAAAATTGGAAAGAGGAAAGTAGAGCAAGTACATAAAGTTGAAGAGGAATATCTGATAAATAAGAGGACCAAAGGAAACCAATGTCACAGAAACCCAAAGAAAAGAAGATTTCAGGAAGGATGAATTGCTTCTTAGTGTGGAAAGTAGATTAAAAATGAAAATTTAAAAATTACCATGAAATTTCAACAAATGAAAAATTTTTTTAAAGAGGGAGTTTTAGAGGTTAAGCCCAACATGAAACTAACAAATATACTGAAAGAAGAATAGGTAAATTATGTTACGTGCAGAGCAAAACTGACAAAGGACGAAATCACCTTTTGTATCAAAACCATAGAAAAATCCACAAGTTGAGTGATATTTTATAGAAATCATCGAGGGAAGGAAAATGATAGAAGCTTGCCTGAAAGAATGGTCCAAGAATAAGGAATAGCATGATATAAGATGGTCAGCCTGTATTTTTGTATATCTACTGTGAATATGCTGATAAAATTATACTCTTTCCCAAGTAAAAATAATAGCTAATTTTCTGAAAGATTATTGTGTTTAGTAAGCATTCACTAAGTGTTAGGTATTTTTATTATAGACAATTTTCTGGAAGTATTGCATGTAGTATCTCATTTAATCATCACAAAACTCTCAGGGAGACAGTATTAATGTCATCCCAATTTCATCGTTGAAGAAATTGAGGCTTGAAAAGCTTAGTATGGTCCAACAGTTACTAACAGAGGCATTCAAGAATCAGGGCTTGAACTATTAATAGTTAATTCTCTGCTGCCTTCCTGATATATTCTCTGAGAAGTTTACTAAGCTTTTATTTTTATTTTTAAAATTAAAAAAAATATTTTATATTGGAGTATAGTTGATTAACAATGTTGTGTTAGTTTCAGGTGTAAGCAGAGTGATTCAGTTACATATATATACATGTATATATTATTTTTCAAATTCTTTTCCTGTTTAGGTTATTACAGTGTATTAAGCAGTTTCCTGTGCTGTACAGTAGGTCCTTGTTGGTTATCTATTTTAAGTATAGCACTGTGTGCATGTCAATCCCAAACTACCACTCTACCCCTTCCCCCCACCCTTCCCACCTGATAACCATAAGTTCACTCTCTATGTTTGTGATTCTATTTCTGTTTTGTAAAATAAGTTTGTGTCATTTTTTTAGATTGTGCATATAAGTGATATCATATCATATTTGTCTTTATGTGTCTGACTTACTTCACTTAGCATGATAATCTCCAGGTCCATACATGATTGCTGCAAATGTCATTATTTCATTCTCTTTAATGGCTGCATAATATTCCATTGTTTATATGTACCACATCTTCTTTATCCATTCCTCTGTCAGTGGACATTAAGGTTGCTTTCATGTCTTGGCTATTATAAACAGTGCTGCAGTGAACATTGGGGTACAGGTATCCTTTCAAACCACGGTTTTCTCCAGATGTATGCCCAGGAGTGGGAGCGCTGGATCACATGGTAGCTTTAGTTTTAGTTCTTTATGGAACCTCCATACTGTTCTCCATAGTGGCTGTACCAATTTACATTCCCACCAACAGTGTAGGAGGGTTCACTTTTCTCCACACCATCTCCAGCATTTATTGTTTGTAGACTTTTTGATGATGGCCATTCTGACTGGTGTGAGGTGATACCTAATTGTAGTTTTGATTTGCATTTCTCTGATACTTTGTGATGTTGAGCATCTTTTCATGTGCTTTATGGCCATCTGTATGCCTTCTTTGGAGAGATGTCTATTTAGGTTTTCTGCCCATTTTTTGATTTGGTTGTTTGTTTTATTGATATGAGCCTCATGAGCTGTTTGTAAATTTTGGAGATTAATCCCTTCTTGGTCCCATTGTTTGCAAATATTTTCTCCCATTCTGTGGGTTGTCATTTTGCTTATGGTTTCCTTTTCTGTGCAAAAGCTTTTGAGTTTAATTAGGTCCCATTTGCTTATATTTGGTTTTATTTTCATTACTCTTGACAGTGATTTTTGTCAAAGTTTGTTCTGCCTATGTTTTCCTCTAAGTTTTATAGTGTCCAGCCTTACATTTAGGTCTCTGATCCATTTTGAGTTTATTTTTGTGAATGGTGTTAGAGAATGCTCTAACTTTATTCTTTTACATGTAGCTGTCCAGTTTTCCCAGCACCACTTATTGAAGGGACTGTATTTTCTCCATTATTTATTCTTGCATCCTTTCCATAGATTAATTTTCCATAGGTGTGTAGGTTTATCTCTGGGCTTTCTATCCTGTTCTGTTGATCTACATGTTTGTTTTTGTTCCAGTACCATACTGTTTTGAAGATTGCAGCTTTGTAGTATAGTCTGAAGTCAGGGAGCCTGATTCCTCCAGCTGTGTTTTTCTTTCTCAAGATTGCTTTGGCTATTTGGGGTCTTTTGTGTTTCCATGCAAATTTTTTAATTTTTTGTTCTAGTTCTGTGAAAAATGCCATTGGTAGTTTGGTAGGGATTGCATTGAATCTGTAGATTGCTTTGGGTAGTATAGTCAGTTTGACAGTATTGATACTTCCAATCCAAAAACATGGTATATCTTTCTGTCTGTGTCATGTTTGATTTTTTTCATCAGTATCTTATAGTTTTCAAAGTACAGGTGTTTTGTCTCCTTAGGTAGGTTTATTCCTAGGTATTTTTTTCTTTTTGATGCAATGGTAACTGGGATTGTTTCCTCAGGTTCTCTTTCTGATCTTTTGTTATTAGTCTATAGGAATGCAAGAAATTTCTGTGCATTAATTTTGTATCCTGCAGCTTTATCACATTCATTGATGAGCTCTAGTTGTTTTCTGGTAGCATCTTTAGGGTTTTCTTTGTATAGTATCATGTCATCTGCAAGCAGTGACAATTTTACTTCTTCATTTCCTATTTGGATTCCCTTAATTTCTTTTTCTTCTCTGCTTGCCACCGCCAGTGTCCTTGTCCCCACAGTGAGCCACAGCTGCCCCCCCCCCACCTCTGCAGGAGACCCTCCAGTAGTAGCAGGTACGTCTGGCCCACTCTTATGAGGTTACTGCTTTTTTCCCTGGGTCCTGGTGTGTACAAGACCCTGTGTGTGCCCTCCAAGAGTAGAATTTCTGTTTCTTCCAGTCCTGTGGAATTCCTGACGTCAAATCCCACTGGTCTTCAAAGCTACATTCTGTGCAGGCTCCTCCTCCCATTGCCAGACCGTCAAGCTGGGGAGCCTGTGTGGAGCTCAGAACTTTCACTCCTGTGGGAGAACTTCTGTGGTACAGTTGTTTTCCAGTTTCTGAGTTGCCTATGCAGTGTATGTGGGATTTGATTTTATTGCAGTTGAGCCCCTCCTGCCATTTCATTGGATGTAGGATATCTTTTTCCGTAGGTTCCTGCATTTCTTTGTCAATGGCTGTTCAGAAGTTAGTTGTGATTTTGGTGTTTCTGTAAGAGGGGAGAGCTCACATCCTTCTGCTTCTTCATCTTGTCTCCTCCTCGCTTTTTATTTTTATACCTTACATCTAAGTACATTTAATTCATTACAATAGAATAATTTTTTTTGATCCCCTACTAGTAGTAGTCACTGTTTTAGGTGCCGGAGATACATCATTAAGAAGGTAGGCAGGATCTCTGTGCCTTTGGAGTTTCCATTCACTTGAAGCAATAATCCAATGAGCATAGGAGTCAGGGAGAAAGATCAGAGCCAGGTCAGGGGAAATGCTACTGAGCTTTTTTAAAAAAATGTCACAAAACTTTGGAGTTAAGGAGAATTAATATTTCTTAGTGTAAATATTTACACTAAGTAAAAAAAATATTTACACTTAGTAAAAATATTTCTTTTCTTATTTTGTAAATGAAAAAAAGTCTAGAGTGGCTTGAACTTACCCTGGGCAGTAAACACTAGCCTGAGAGCACAGGTCTAGAGGTCTAGAGCTCTAAATTTGCTTTTCTTTAACTACTACTTGAACTTCTCATAAATGATTTCTGAACTTTGAATCTTACTTGAAGATTCCACTGTTTAACAGAAGGTGAAAAAACTCTATATGACTAATAATGCTGTAGTAATTATAGCTTGTAATTCTCCCTAATATTTCATTTTGCTGTTGGCAGTTACCCATTTTATTGCTTACTGTCTGCATCTGTTTTTCTCTAGTGTTTTTAGAGTTTGTGTATATGCTTTACCTAGATCAAGAGTAGCATTGAGAACCTTAGATTTCAGTTTTCCAGAGGACAGGATTTAGACAGAGTAATGAATTTCGTGCTATTACTTTATTTAGATCCAAGTTTAAAGAGGCAACTAATATGCTTAGAATGTTTAAAACAAATGACCTGGATTTAACACTGTGTTCTAGTCCTGGTATTAACTGGGAAATTTTAAACAATTCACTTAACCATTCAATTGCCTTATCTCTATAAGAAGAATCATAAAATAATAATGGTAACTAATCAAAATAACATACTACTAATCTTTGCTATACATACTTTTGTAGATTTTGGTGTAAAAGAATAAGAAAATGCATAGTAAAAATTATATGGAATGGAAAACACATTTCAATTTAAATGTCAAAACAGAAGGATGAATGATAGTGACAAGGGGCAGAAAATGTGAAGCATCTAAATATGGTGTTTTCTGTTCAAAAGACATATGAGCTATAAGTTTACAATTTTGTCTTAATGTCAGAAATAAAGAAAATCACAGATTCTTAGAAATCAAAGGATTTCCGATTATTTTGTCAGCTTCCTTCTTTTATAATTCAAAGAACTGAGAAATAAGGCCACTAGCCAAAGTCTCACAGTAGAACTAAGACTCTGGTATTCTGATTGCCTGTATGTGTGTGTGTGTGTGTGTGTGTATATATATATATATACACACATACACATATATATATATCTTTTTTTTCCCAATGTACCCTGTTGTCTCACAGAGACAAACAACTAGCACACTTAGTCTCAGTGTGTAGAAGGAAAACAGATAAATGATCATTGGTTGCATCCAATTCAGTCATCAATTCAGATGATTGACATGTTCAAAATCTACTCTAGGCAATATACTGACAATCTCAGAAAAAAGACACATCACCCCAGTACTCACTGAAAATTGCTGAGGATTGTGGATTCCCTTAACGCAATGTATAGTGATGTGAATCCTTGGTCAAAGTTCCAATAACCCAGAACACCACAATTCCATTCTGTGATTAATCAGTGTCTACCTTCCTAGTGCCTTCAGCAGCTTAAGAAGCATCAGTTGGCACTTTGCCAGAGTTGACAGCCTCCTCTCATCTGACACAAAACAAAGAAAAATGTGTTTCCCAGATGTATTAACATCAACATCTGGTCCTATCAATGCAGGAAAAAACATAATCCTCTAAAAAGCAAATGCATAATATGTACTTCAAGGCCGGTGCATATCTTGCATTTCAATGTGACACAAGTTTCAGCTCTCTTCTGATTTGGCTTTAGTCTCTCATTTAAAGGTTGCCAGCTGCAACAAGAGTGTTTGGAGGAGTCAACCTAGGTCCACAGTTAAGTCATTCTAGGATGAACGTTTGCTCTTGCTGAACAGCAGGATCCTACAAGCCAATTCAAAATGAGTGAAAATATCATTATGCTTAAAAAAGTTCAATTATAGATTCAAATGCATCTGCTATCCATCACTTTTAATCATTGTCATTGTCTGATAAGAGAACCAAAGAAAGAAAGCTCAGTATAGTGCTGACGGGTCTGTCTACAAAAACATTCAATTTGCCAACTCTTTTTCAGAGGGGAAAAAATAGATCAAGTGGCAGCCTGTGTGTGTTTTAATGACTTAGGCTTGCTGGGAAACATATATTACACAATGCAAAATAAAAGAAATTCCCCCTTTTTAAAAATACTTATGTATTTATTTTTGCTTTGCTAAAGGAATTCACAGATCCTCAAAGTAATCACCTATGAATTTCATGTTATAGTTCAACATAAGCATTATAATGTACTTGTTATATGAAATAAGGTAGCAATCTGAGAAGTCTCTCAGAAGTGCAACACCCCATTAGTGATACATTCTTATATTAAAGGGACCGAAAATAATAAGGTAAATCAGATAGTTTTTATGAAAAAGTTTCCCACAGATACTTTTCAGTAGCTTTATTAGATTTAAATTATTTCTTTTAAAATGCATTCTCCTGTGTAGGAGAAGATTTAATATCTTAATGTATCTTACTCTAATCATTTATACCGGTTGCTGTCTTCTTTATGTCTACCTGGGATCATACAACAGAAATGAGAATTTTAATTGGATCATACAACAGAAATGAGAATTTTAATTGGAGTAAAGAAAGTTTAGTATGTAGAATATTTGAAATTACAGCAGATCATTCTCCAAACAACTATAGAAACATATGTTAAAACAAAACAATCACTGAAACAAAAATGTTAAACATTTCACTTCTCATTTTTATTAGGTCATATGTCATTGATTAAGAACATGAAATTTGCACAAAACTTCATTGTTAAAACATGTTTAAATCAGTTTGATTTTTTTTTTTTTTTGGCTAAATCCCAACGAAAAGAAATAAATTCCCAGAAGAACATTTGCCACTTCAGCAAATCATCAGATTCAATAGTTATGTACCCCAGGTCATTCATATACCCACACTGAAAGCTTACAGAATAAAAAGAGGGTGATCATTGTGAAAGATACTATAAAAAAAAAGCACAACTAATTTTTACAATAGTTTTTTCAGATTTGCAAAACCTGATCTATAAACCTATCTGTAAAATAGAGTACCTCATAATTCTGACAAAACATTGACTTATAGTTAAGATCATCATTTTGGAATAGAAATTACAAGTAAGATAAAATCACTAAATGACTTGCCTGAAGCAGTAGTGACCAGCATAATAATTTTGAATAGTTTGAGTCTATTTCAGTTATTAATGTGAAATCTAGGAAAAGATAAAGATCTTATAGTATAGTTCTATTGTAATACATTTCTACAATATTAATAGCTGCTGATTATTTGGTACCTGTTATATTTGAGGCACTGTTCTGGATCTTTTCCATTTATAGATAGGGAACTAGAATAAAATGTTTATTTTGTCAATGTTATATAGCTAATAATTACTATAACTAGGATTCAAATGACTATCAAAAATCTTAATCTCTCCTAAGCTTATTTGTCCTCCCTAAGGATCATGTTTGAGTATAATCCATAAAGCAGTTTTTCTAGATATTTCACAGAGCATTGTTTTGACCATCAAGGTAATTTTTACACCAAAACTATTTCATTCTTTCATTCACAATTTGTCCCTGGGCTGAGTATTCAATACAATGGTAAAACCAAAACACATGGAACTTGTCCACAGGGACCTTTTTCTGTTTCATTGGCTTTTGTTTTTTAGTAAAAGAAATAGATTTAAACCAAATAGTTGAATAGATATGTAATTATAAATGGTGTAAGTGATTTAAAGGAAAAGAGAAGTTTAATTTGAGGGGGGATAACAAGAGAAACTTGATTCAATATTGAGAACACAGGGAAAGTCACTCTAAGGAAGTGATATTTAACCAAATACCTACTGGAAGAGCAGGGAAAGCCAAGGGAAGAGTGGGTCAGAGAAGTCTACACAGAGGAAACAGTGGTTGTGAAAACCTTGAGTTTGAAAGGAGTGGGTAATGAAACACATTAAAACACAACAAAACAACAAAAAAATGATACTAGATCATCTTGATGGAGGAGAGTTTATCGTGTGGTTAGGTTGAAGGGATTGGGCAGGAGCACAGGGTTATTATGACTATAGGTGAGAGACTTGGAGCAACCATCCATGACACAGGTGTCAGAAGAGAGGGCAGGAAGTGCAGACTGAGAGGCTATACATGTGAATTTTTTACATTTAAACCATTTTGACAAAGCAAGACCATCAAGTTTTTAGTTAGCCGTCACACTGTTTCACAATATGCAGTTACAAAATTCAAAGGCCATTATCAAACTAAGTACTATCGATGTCAAGCATGTGCCACTGGTAAACAATTATAGTGGAAATTTTAAATATGTCAATGTATATTGGTTTGAAATATTTTTAATGGAGAATATAATTATTTAATGTTTTGTCTAAATATGTTGACTTAAAGCACTTGCCTGTGGTCATATACACAGAATTAATAAAAAATGACTTAAAATATCATAGCTTCCACCCGAAACCAATCCTAATAAAACAAATGCAGTTTTGGCAAGATCTGTACAATGTCAGTGATACATAATTATTCATAAATATAAAGGAAAATACAGAAATAAAAGATACATTATTTAAAGTCACTACAATGTATTCAAAATGTATTGCCAAAAAAAGAAAAGGCACTCTACTACTTTGTGTGTCTGAAACAACAAAACAAAACTGCACTCAGTAACAATGATATTCTATTTAGTAGAAATGCCACAAAAAAGCTATGTGATTAACAGTGTATGATTCTGGCAGAGGAAATAAAGTAAATGTAAAAGTTTAACAAAATCTAAGAGTTAGTATCTTAATCACTGGAAGTAGAGTTAAGAATTGAGACCTTTCTTTTGTGTCTGTATGAATTCAGAAAGCTATACCTTAAGGCAACTATCTTCTTTCTTAAAAAGGTATATTTTAGTATAGATCAATTACCTAGGAATGTCAGCTAAAGCCCACACATATTTCATTGTGAAGAACAAAAATACCTCAGCTATAAATCATCACAAACCTTTTGATATTTGGCAGTCAGTTTTGGGAGAAGATTTTTGAAATAATGTTTTTCTTTCAAATCCTAGAAAAGTCTAATTAAATGAATATAATTTTTGTATTTATTATAGTTTTTAACAACATAGCATATATTTTTCAAATACAAATTTCACAAACTGCCATAACATGACTTCTTTAGTTTTACAGCCTTTAGCAGTCTCACTTAGAACACATTCATAGCCTGATTCTCCTTGAGCCCTCATGAATCTTGATTTTACGGCATAAGCACAAATGCAATAGACACGGTTCTCATTTAAATTATGTGAAATTGATATTGTGCTGCATTCAAATGCCATAAGAAAGAATGTATCCGCTCATGGCAGGGGTGTCAGAGTCAATGGAGACTAAGGCCCTTAAGAGAGAATGCCCTAGACTTTACCTTTTTACGAACTTCAGAAACCTTTCCAAAGAGAATTCTGATACTGTCAGAGTACTTCTAACACTGGATTTTGTTACAAGACATAATGCAACCTTCCTAATGAAAGTTCACATAACCCACTGAAAGTACAGATGTTTTTAAGTAATCTATTGTTGCTAGAGATCAAGACTTTGTTTTATTGATACATAGAAGTGGCATTAAGCTACCTTCTTGTGGGTCTCCGAAAAACCTATTTGCTCCTACTTATTCCCCAATGACATGAATATATCTATCATTTCACAAGATAGACAATCGAACTGTGTAAATGTGAACAGCTTTCCAGAGATTAACAATGTATCTGGTTAATTCAGGGGGAAAAATTGTCTTCTGAAGTTGTTCAGAATGCTGAGAAGAGCTGAATTCTACACTGCTGTTTCTCTTCTGCTATCAGAAAGTGACAATTAATTAGAAATGCTGTTCACTTGTCCTTCTAAGTTTAAGGCCAAAAATGTACTCTGAAGTGTCTTCTAGTGATTTCTTCTTCAAGCCCCTACCCAATTCTATTATGTCTGGTTGCTAATATATTAATCACTTGTTTTACTGATGTTTAACCTTAGTTGGGTATGTTTTCAGTTCTGCTTATAAGCAGAGTAATCCATCCAAATTGCTTTTTCTATTGAAGTATAGTTGATGTGAAATATAGGTGTACATTATAGTAATTCATAATTTTAAAGGTTATACTCCATTTATAGTTATTATAAAATATTGGCTATATTCCCTGTGTTGTACAATATCCTTGTAGCTTATTTTATGTATAATAGTTTGTACCTCTTAATCCCCTAGCCTCATATTGCCCCTCCCCGCTTCCCTCTCCGCACTGGTAACCACTAGTTTGTTGTCTGTAACTGTGAGTTTACTTCTTATTTGTTATATTCACTAGTTTGTTGTACTTTTTAGATTCCACATATAGGTGATGTCATACAGCATTTGTCTTTCTCTGCCTGACTTATTTCACCTAGCATAATATTTCTTTGACCTTCCCAATCATTACTCTGAACTCTTTCTCAGGTAGATTGCCTATCTCCTCACTTAGTTCTTCTTCTGGGGTTTTATCTTGTTCCTTCATCTGGAACATGTCCCTCTGTTGCCTCATTTTGCCTTAGTTGCTGTTTGTATTTTTATGTATCTGGTTGGTTAGTTATGTTTCTCAACGTTGGCCTTCTGTAGGAGATATCCTGTACATCCCAGCAGTGCACTCTCCTTGTTACCAAGCTATAATGTCTAGAGGTTTTCCCTATGAAGGCCATGTGACTCGTTGTAGCAGGCTGACTCTGTTAGTAGTCTGGTAGTATTGTTTAGCCCCTAGTCCAGTTGGTTGCCAGGCCCTGCCTTGTGCAGAAGCTGCCAACTGCCTGTTGGTGGGGCCTGGCCATGAGGTGGCTGACTGCAGAACCCCAGGGGGCCCTGGGGCTAGTGCTGGTTCACTGGTGGGTGGTGTCAGGGTCCAGAAGACTCTGAGTCTGTTGCCTGCTTACTGGTGGGTGAAGCCAGGTCCTTGGGTTAGTGCCAGACTATTGACAGGCAGAGCCAGGTCCTGGAGTCTGGCTGCAGGGCACAGGGTTCCCAGAGCTAGTGTCAGATTGCTGGTGGTGGGTGTCCAGTTTGTCACACAGTTGGGTATGGAGTCCAAGTTGTCCTGAAGCTTGTGTTGTTCTGCTGGTGGACAGGTTCAAGACCCAGCTGGTCCAATGGCGAGGTCTGGCCTGCTGTGAGCAGACTGGGTCTGCAGGCTACGGGGTTATGATTTTCTTGTGTCTGATGTCTGCCCCCTGGTGGGTGAGGCTGGCCCAGAGGCTAGTGCAGGCTTCCTGAAGGGCAGGGCTGGTGCCTTGCTCACTGGTGGGTGGAGCTGGGTCTTGGCCTTCTGGTGGGCAGGACCATGTATAGAGGCAGCTGTGGGCTCAGGAAGTCACTAGGCATCATCCTGTCTGCTGATGGGTGGGGCTGTGTCCCCACCCAGTTAGTTGCTTGACCTGAGGTGTCCCGGCACTGACATCTACAGGCTGTTGGGTAGAGCCAGGCTTTGGAGCTCATGAACTAGAGAGAGTATAGCACAATGGTGCCTGCCAGCACCAGTGTCCATGTGGGTTAGAAGGAGTTCCCCAAATGGCTTCTTCCAGTGTCTGTGTCCCCAGTGTGAGTCACAATCAGCCCCCTGCCTCTCTGGGAGACTCTCTAAGAATAGCATGTAGGTCTGGCCCAGGCTTCTATCAAATTACTGCTTTTGCCCTGGGTCTCAGTGTGTGTGAGATTTTGTGTGTGCCCTTTAAGCATGAAGTCTCTACTTCTCCCAGTCCTTTGGGACTCCTGAAATTAAGCCCCCCCTGGCTTTCAAAGGCAAATGCTCTGGGGTCTCTTCTTCCCATTGCAGGACCACCAAGCTGGAGCCCAAGATGGGGCTCAGAACTCTCACTCCTGGAGGAGGACCTCTGCAATATAATTAACCTCCATTTTGTGGGTTGCCCATCTCGGGGTATGGGACTTGATTATATCATGAGTCCACCCCTCCTACCTGTCTCATTGTGGTTCCTTCTTTATGTCTTTAGTTGTAGAAGATCTTTTCTGGTAGATTCTGGTCTTCTTCATCAATGGTTGTTCTGCAAATAGTTTCAATTTTTGCATGCTCATGAGAGGAGATGAGCTCAGGGTCTTTCTACTCCACCATCTTGGCCAGTCTCCCACCCAAAACTACTTTTAATGTGATGAAAATTTAGGAGTTCCTGGACTCCAACTAAGGTTTATTATCAGAATTAAAACATGACCCAAATGTCAATTATAGTGTGATATGAAAAAAAAAATCACGTGTTGATGTCTACAGAAAATATGTAAATAAATATGGAGAGTATTTGTCAGGTGTCAAAAATAGTACTCAGTGAAATAACTTGCTTCATCAAACACTATTCCTAGTGAGGGCAAGTGGGTTGTAAGGATTTAAGTTTTAAGCAGACAAGTGTCTGAATCCTAGTTATGGTACTTATTATCAATGTGACAGTGACCAAGTTACTGAACATATTTTATTTCAAATCCATCATCTATAAAATGAAGTTAAGAAATAATCAATAAAAAGGAATGTTGTGCCATAAAAGTGAAATAAGTTTATCAGGTTTATCAAATGCTGATCAGGTAAGGTATGACCTGACTATCTGGCAGAGATTAGTATGACTATACTAGAATAACTACCCTATGTTGGAGAATATTTTAATCAGGTTTCCCCATGACCTGGAAGAAATATCTCTCAAAACCAGTAGTTCTCAAACTGCATATCAGAATCACCTAAAGAAGTTTTTCAAACTTCACATGCTGATTACAGTGTATGAGTTCCTTAAAAAATTGTGTTTTTTTTCCCCCCTGAATTTCTATGAAGTGTTAGGGTGAGAATGAAGTGAAGCAGATATATTATCTCCCCAGGTGTGTTGAAGATTGACTCACCGTCATATCAGCTCCATTTGAGACCTTCTGCTCACAACCATGTGTATCCCTTTTTTGGGCTACTATGTTCAAACACAACTGACAGATTCTGATTATGAATTTGTTGCCCTGTGATCTTGATAACATAAAGCATTGTTGGTTAGGAGAACATGAACTTTCTGGGAAAGATATAACTTCCACAGTTAAGTAATGAATTGGAATCTGCTTTATACATCATTACCTTGTTAATTAGCATGATTCAGCCTCTTCAGACCAGATCCAGTTTGGCTATACCCAAAAATAGAGTTTCAAATCTGGAAACATTGAGGACCACATCCTGGCTAATGATGATTCCACAGGGCCACCACACGTGTTGTTGCTTTGCCAAGTTGAGCTTTTTGCTTCTTTCCCTTATCTTTCTGCTTTTTCTGCATTTAATAAAGAATGAATATAGAGCTATAGGGAGGTTCAAAATCATTTTTATGGTAACGTTATTTTATAGTAAAAACTAGACAACTGAGTCTTTATATCACCCAACATAAGCATGTAGGGCAAATATGTTTTCTGAGGGGCACAGATCCCTACTTAGATGGGTTAGATGGATTTTCAGATCTCAGTCATGCTGACCGACAGCTTTAGAAGACTTTTTATTTATTTGAAGCTTATTACAGTTTTCCCTTCAGTATTGACAAATAGTTTTTGCCTGAGTATGTGGTTTCTTAGATCTGTATTTTAAATCTAATTTTAAAGTGATCTCTGCTTTTAAAATAAGGCCAGTTAACACCTCTTTAAGAGATGATCCATTGTCAAATTTAGTCAAGACTCCATTAATCCATTTAACCAGAGAATTAGAATTTTTTCTATATTTCACATTAAATTATATCACATTAAATTTATTTTCAATACTTAGAGTAATATAGAAAAAAATTTTAAGCTATAATAATACATGGTAAAATATTCCAAATCAAGAATTTGAACAAACATGTATATTCTGATGAAAAATGTTGTGCAGAATTGTTTTGGTATTGGACAGAGTGACATACATACAAAATGTCTCCTATCCTTGCAAATTTTTTTAGGACAATGTGTTTGGAACCAGCATTAAAACTAAATACTCTCATTTTTTGTTTTTTATTCCATTTCTGTTAATCCCTTCTTATATTTATGAACCATTTAAACACTGAAGATTCTAGGCATCTCCCTTATATTTGACTTAGTATAAGGCGTAGGGAAAGTATCCAGTTCTCCTCTTTCTACAATTTCAAGCTGAGAGCCACAATTAGATCTACCATTTCTCTGTCATACTTCCTGTCAGTAGAGAGTACTAAACATTAAAAGGGCAATATTTGAAAATGGCGTGCAGTGCACAAGACTGGGATTCAAGGTTCAACTTTACTGGTACTACCACTGAGTAAGTTTTGATATGTGATTTTTATCTCTCCGTACTTCCATTTCCTCATCTGGAAAAAAGGCAGGTCATAACAAAGGACATTTACTGAGTACTTACTCATGCTAGCAGTTCACATATGCACTTTTAATTCACTCTAATGAATACAGGAGATGAGTAATATCCTATTTTAAGGAGGGGGAAACAGGATCTAAGATACTAATAAACTTATCAGAGACTGTAGAACCAGAAAGTTTCAGTGCTGATTTCAACCAGGTCTGCTTCTATCCTAAATCCATATAGTTCTGCTACTATTAATATCTACCTCAGAGATACTATTAAATAGTGATCTTAAAAATTTTTGTATAAAATATAAAGTGACATAGAAATGGTAGCTATCATTGGAACTTATGGTACTCTGACATTGTCTAGTCTCTCAAGGCTTCTGTATATATATTGGACATTGATCAGCATCCAGGTTTAAAGATAAGATAAAAATTCATGCTCCAGAATGCACTGCCTTTGGAAGGTTTGAATTATTTATAGTAATAAGGAGAAATGTAAATGTAAAATGTGGAAATCATTTAGACTAGGTAGGAAGATACTATGAGCATTAAAATTATGTTTAAACATACAAAATTAAAGGATCATGATATTTATTTGCTGTTGCTTATCAAAACATTGAAATAACAGTTGTATGAACTGTATTTTGAGTACATATGTGTACATGTGTATTTTGAAAAAGCTAATTATAAATAATATATGCTGAGTGGTAGGTCTTGTGATCTGTGTTTATGCACATTATATAAATATATATGTTTATGTATTACATAGTTTATACAATTTAACTATCTTTATATGTCATAAACATGGGCAAAATTTTAGAAGGGTTCACTCCAAAGAGATCATCCTCCTGGTATATTGGTATTTTAGGTCATTTTTTCTTAATTGAGCTTTTCTCAGTTTTCTTTGACTTCTGAATCAAGTAGAATTATTTTCTTAAATAGAAAAAATACAAATTATTAATAAAAAACTCTGTTAGCCAATTGCACAGAATTTTCTTACAATTAACATAAACAGGGAAACAGCTAGCAATTCATGAAAATAAGCCTTTTTGATCTAGCATCATAAAGTAATTTATAGCAACTTAAAAGACAAATAAGTACAGTTCTTATTTATATTCAATTACTGTTTTGTTTTTATACTGATCCTATGTTGACCTTTTGCAAATAGAGGATTTTAAGATTTACTTGTAAAGAGAGAGAAAGTGGTCGCATAGTTAGCTATTAACCACAGCATTAGTTAAGTTAAATACAAGGTGGCCTTTAGAAAACATTTTCTAAAATGGTGTATTTTGATAGTACTTGTATATCAGAATATTGAAATCACACTTAGAGTGCAGAGAAATAACTGCTTTGTTCATCTACAGTAAGAGTTCTTAAACTTGATACTGTGTATGTACTGGATGAGCAGACCCAGACAACACTTCAGAAGGTATTTTTATGCTATATACTAGAATAGAAGTTTGAGTACTATAGGGTATTTTTCTAACTGACTTCAAAAGAATTTTGGTAAACAGTCTTTTCTGTGCCTTTAACTTTATTTATATTTATGCTTTTGTTTGCATATGGTGAGATTATTGTTCTCCTACTCAACATTGAACTGAAATTAACTATAAACACCAGGAGGTAGGGCACAGCATTATATTATTTTCGATTAAAAGAGGGGAGGGAGGGCATTGTTTACATTTTCTTAGTCACCCAGTGCACTCAATTAATCATTTCAGATATTCCACTTAGAGCCTAACTAAATCCTTATGGCTTTGATAGTTTGAAACAAATGCCTTTAATAAAAAGCACATCATCCAGGATATGTGTTAATAATTATGTTTTGTATTCAAATAGGGAGAAAGAAACAAGATACTGGAGGTTAATTTACTGATGAAGGGAGGAAAGTTGACTTAAGGAATCCTAAATACGAGGTCATGTTACTTCAAGGAGAGAATTTAGTTAAAATGGTAGTGCTCCCAGATGCTTTTTAAAGCAAAGCAAATACATTTATATATATATATATATATATATATATATATATATATATATATATATATATATTTATTTATTTATTTATTTATTTTTGGCTGCATTGGGTCTTCCTTGCATGCAGGCTTTCTCTAGTTGTGGTGAGCATGGGCTACTCTTTGTTGCAGTGTGCAGTCTTCTCATTGTGGTGACTTCTCTTGTTGCAGAACATGGACTCTAGGCACACAGGCTTCAGTAGTTGTGGCACGTGGGCTCAGTAGTTGTGGCTTGTAGGCTCTAGAGCACAGGCTCAGTAGTTGTGGCACACAGGCTTAGTTGCTCCACAACATGTGGGATCTTCCCAGACCAGAGCTCGAACCTGTGTCCCCTGCATTGGCAAGCGATTCTTAATCACTGCACCACCAGGGAAGTCCCGCAAATACAATTTTTTTTTAAGATTCTCACCTTCAATGGCTGCCTTCAGGAATTTCTAGTGATAATGCTCCAAGAATAACAAAATCACAGTGGCAAAAACAAAGAAACAAAAATAATAACAACAAACAAAACACAAGCCATCATGAATGACAGAAAAAAATGGCAAAGCAGAGATGCACAAAGATTTCAGATACTGAAATTATCAAGCATAATGTTAAAAATATAAGGCAATAAGAAGAAATTAAAAATATGAGTAAAGGGTAAGGGGTTAAAAATTCACAAGCATATATGAATACAATGTAAATGCATGTAAAAATCCTACAAATTAAACAGAGCAATTTTATATATATAGTATTAACAGTGGACTACAAGAAGCTGCAGGGAATTTATATCCTGAAAAATTGATGTAAAGAAATTATCAAAATTATAACAGAAACAAAGAGGTTAAAAACATGAAAACATTGAGTAGAGACATAGAGAGCAGAGAGAATGTGTAATATACATGCATTTGGGGCTTCTGAAGGAAAAGAGAAAGAAAATGAAAGATAGAATATTCAAGAAAAAGGATGAGAATTTTTCATAAATAATTAAGTATAATATGCCAGTGATTCGACAAGGCTGCTGAATCCCCTCAAAAATATAAAGAGAAATACACACCTAGATACAACAAAATAAAATATAGAACACCTAACACAAAAAGAAAATTCTAAAAGCAGCCAGAGAAAAAATGATGATTAACTTCTGTGGAATTGATATTAAAGTGACTCCTGAACTTTCCAATAGAAATAGTGGAAGCCAGAATACAATGGAGTAACATCTTCAACACACTATGAGAAAATGAATGTCAACATCAGATATTATATGAAGGCAAAATACCTTTCAAAAGTTAGAACCAAATAACATTTTAAACAAAACATTTTAAAACTAACAAATTTACTGAGAAAATAAAAATTAAAGGATATACATAAAGATATAAGGGCAATTATCCTAAACAAAATGTCTGAAATGCATTAAAGTATACTTTGTAACAAAAGTTATAGATGTGACATTTAATCCAAGCTCTTAAATGTCTTGCTTTTTAAAATAAATAATGTTGCCATTAAGTACAACTCAAAACAATGAAAGAGAAAAAATAATGGGTGTGGAGAAGATCATGAATTTATTTTTTATTTTTGTTCAGCTTCAAGTGCCTTTGAGAGATCCATGCCAAAATGCCAAGTACAAAACTCATGAGAGATCTCTGGGCTGGAGATAAAATATGTGAATAATATGCTTACAAGTGGTCATTGGCAATAATGGGCATGGATGAGATCACTCTAGGAGAGGATGTAAAATGAAAAGGAAATAGACTAGGACTTGGCATTGAAGAACTGCAACATTTAATAAAGAATCTTGCTTGTGAATTGAACATTTGAATTTAGGTTTTTAAAGTGATTTTTACTTCTTAGAGATTTAGTTCATATTAATATATTTCTCTATCCAATGTTAATCCCAATTTCTTCCCCTCAATATGATATTGGGCCAAACAATGCTCTAGAGTCCATAAAGCTCCTAAAATTAGATGTAAATATAAAGTATTACATTATTGAAAATCATTAGTCAATTCAATGACTCTTAATTGTATTAATAAAACACATTAAATAACTGATCCATGATTCATTTATCACTTCTCCAAGGAAAATTGCCAAGCCTACATTTCATGCACCTATCAAAAGTCACTAATTAGCATTGCCACCCCTGTACTTCCCAAATTCCCATTCCGGGGGGGTGGGGAGAGTAGTTCTTTGGCATTGAGAGAACATTTGATAGCCTTGACCACCCAAGCTCAGTGGGTGTCAACTAGGAGATGATCTAACTGAAAACTCTACACAGGATATCAAATTTGTAAACTATATAGGCGTAAATTTTATTTTTTTCTTGATAAATGGCACATTCTTGCTGTTTTCAAACCCAAGATTTTTAGTGCCTCTTTTCAAACATAAGCTATGTTTCCTCTTAAGCTCCCTCATCTAATTATACTTAACCTTTCATTACTATCTGTGCAAAAGTTCCCTTCCAGACCAGCTAACATGGTTGTTTTCCTGTTGATACATTTTGAGTGTTTGTTCTTGAACTTTGTGTAAGTCTTTGCTCTAGACTGGAATCAACTCCACCCTTTCCCCAGCCATTTTCTCCTCCAAACTTTAAAATACCTATTTAAAAATCCCTGGTAGGTGCACTCATTTTGACAATTATTGGACTTCAGTCATCTCAATGACTAAAGATAGTCATCTCAATGAGCTCAATGTCTCTTTCAGAACTTAAGTACATAATTTCTTCTATAGGCATTTGGCAGATTTTCTGTCCTACATTTTAACATGTATTTGCCCTGTATTTCCCCCTTCTGTATAAATTTTAGTTACTCTTAATATTTTTCATAGGACCTAATAAAATGCCATTCACAAATCAGGAAACAGCAAAACATTTGTTATTATCTATTCTGGTTGATCATTGAATAGTAGCTTGTTTTTCTAACCTATTCACTTTGACAACCATCTGATTTCTAAAATTTGATAGCATTTTATGTATAGTCTTTTAGCTGTCCAGTGGGGAAAAGCTACATTTATACAATGTAAACTTTTATCTGTGATACTATAAAACAGGCACACTAAATATTTGTCGTAATAAAGAGTCTTAAAATATGTAGCAATCCAGAAGCTAATCTGATTGAAAACACTTCAGCATCTTACTTTAGAGTGATAGGCTTGACTATGTGCAAATTGTTTAGGAAAAGTCCCTAGGTAGTTAGTTGAGAACTCAATACTTGCCTTGGAAAGAGGCATCATAAATAAAGATATGCTTCCTTGATTTATCAATGAATATTTCTGCTCTTTCTTTTGAATAGTAAATCATGTTGAGAAAATACACACATATAAATGTGTCAAGGCATGTTATGGCATGACAATAGATTGTCAGCATGTTTACAGATGCCATTATTATAGTAAATGGATGATTGATGAAAAGAGGCACTGACCTAGAATTAAAAGAAAAAAACTTTAAAAAGTTGTTCCAAATTCCAGGCAACTACATTCAGTAATATTCATAGGGCCACAGTGGTTAGATGTTGTATCTGTTTGCAAAAAATATAATGGCATTTGACAGATGTCATAAGATTTTCAACACAATAGCATAGCTAATAAGGGAACTTATAATAACTTTAAAAAAAATGTTTTAGTGGCTGAATTTAGATTGTCATTACTTCCAACTCTCTAATAGTATTGAGGGGATACATGGTCACCTGAAAAGTACTTTATGCTATTTTAAAGGAAGTTATTATACATTTCTAAAAATCTCACATCAAAGGCATTAAATATGTTGTATAAATATAAATATGCTGTATAACAAGCTGTACAGAGGTCAAATGAAATACAACTATAAAACAAATAAATTAACCATCTCCTCTTATAAATAAACCATGTCCACTTATGATTGGTTAAATGTAAAAGAATAACTTGGTACTAAATGGGACCTTATTTAATTCATGTTCAAGACTGTTCAGGAACATAATTTATAAGTATTCTTAACACAAATACAATGAAATCTACAAATATGTACTGCTAATGTACAGCAAAGAGAATTTGTGGTAGAGTAATATACTTTTGCAACTAATTAAGGGAAAATATGGAAATGTAATTCCACTAGGGCTAGTAGCTACTGATATTGCCTATTTTCATATTCAATTTTCTTTGCTCCTGAATGGCATTTTTGATATTGTACTAAAAATAGATTTTCCCCTTGACAGGAAAAATCTTCCAAAATAAATAAGATGTTATTAAAAATGAAAACAAAATTATTAAATGTTAGATTGTATTTGTGTGCAAATAAGGATTATTTCTAGGCCTATTCACATCTGTTTCATATTTTACTTTCTCTTTTAGTTATTATTTTATTAGTATGTTCTATGTCTTAGAGGGCACATATGCATGTGCATGCATTAGTAAGAGGAAGGATGGATTTTGAGTGGCAGAAAAGTATCTTTTCTATAACATTGTCTTAGTGGTGAAAAACCAGTTGTGTTTCCCATGTATCACCCAATTATTTTCCATAAAATATTTCTACAATTATTTTTATGCTCCATATAATTGAATATGTAAAAATTTCGTCATTGCTCAGTAAGATCATTGTAATAGTATTTTAAGGCTGCTGATATTAAATGCATATTTTAAAGCTCTCATCATAGTCATTTTGATCTATATCTTAATTCATTCCATGTTGCCTTAATGAGTTGATTGTGCTCATGAAATAATGTCTGGAAGTTTGTTTAGAGTGCTTGCAAATGGTTTACTTCCTTTTCTTTTATCTGTTAAGCGCATATTGCATTTTGAAGAATATCTAACAGCATGATTGACACAGTATTTCAACTTCAGGATAAATTCATTTTATGCAAGAAAAAATAAGTTACATAACAACATATTTAAAATCATATGAGATAAGTAGGAAAAAAAACCCAGGCTGAAAGAGGAGTTTAAATGCTTATGATTCTGTTGTACCTTTGGGGTTTTTATTAGCAAAGGGCAAAATATGAATTGAAAACCAAAATGTCCTACAGCCAAAGATTTAGCATAGTCTTATATACACATCAGTTATTTAATAAGTGTTTACTAAAACTGATGATGTCTAAATATTCTTCCAAATGTTTTTAATGTTGAAAGATGTTTTCTATGCCACCTACAAAATTATTTTATTTTCAGTATACTGTAGATAAAAAAATAATTATATAGTGTTAGTACCCTGAAATTTATCTTCTGAAGTCCTTCCCATATAGAGGCAAATCTTTATTGATTTTGTGATTTAAGCATAGGCCAGAGTACTCAATACAATCTCCCACTGGCTTTGTTGAATTGCACAGCATATTATGTTTTTCACATTGTTACAATATATTACTTTTCCCAGAGGAATACATCAGCTTGTAGACTTTCACTTACTTCCTATTATCTATAAAATATCTGCATAAGATTTTTAAATTTTCTTTAAGAAAACTACCTAAAGTAGAGCTCAATAATTTTCCTCCAACTTTCTTAAAATTCTTTTTGCTGCCAACTTCCCTATCTTCATAGGTTGCCTCCTTATGTTCCTGATCTCAAGAGTTCATAATTTTGTAATCCATTCTACACTTTTTCTTTTAGCCAAACAGCAACATCCACAGGTGTCAACAAAAGTTCTGTTTATAGGAGCAAATGCCACTGAAAGGAGAATATTATTCAGTATGTTTAAAAGTTCCATATGATAATTTATTTGAATTCCCTTTTCACTATTTTAAATAATTTTATTGAAAATCAGGACAGAAGCATATTTTATTGATATTGTTTTCCTAAATAAACTCAAGAATATTTTAAACATGCACATAATATCCATATCATTTTAATAATAAATACATGGGTTTTAGAATGCTAAGACAAAAATTAGAAGAAAATAATAATAAAACTTGTAAAGGCAGGAATAAAAAAAGGTCATTAGTACTATAGTAATCTTACTAATATATTTAATACTCTATCAAAAAATCACAAAAGCAATAAAATAATATTTAGAATATTACTGTAACAATATGAAGATACTCAGGAAAAAAGCTTACAACTTTGAAATACATTTAAATATATAAAAATAGGTAAAGAAGATACAAAAGTGTGCATTTTCAGAATAACTAGTGTTGACTGAAATTCCAGGGAGTACTAGGAACTAAAATTAGAAAGAGTTGCTTGTTTTATGGTCGTAGAATATTCTCAATTATACAATTGCCAATATCTTTAAAGAACTGAATGTGATAATAATATTACAAATAGTACTGTTTTCAACAAATATCATACTTACAAATCTAGCCTAAACATTTTTTATTAGTAAGAAACAAATTATATCTAAATTTTCTTAATATCAGAGTTTCAGGCTTGTGTTCCCTCCAAATTTCTATGTTGAAATCCTAATCCCCCAATGTGATGGTATTTGGAGATGAGGCCTTTCAAAGGTGATTAGGTCATGAGTGTGGAGCCCTTATGAATAGGATTAGCACCCCTATAAAACAGACTCCAGAGAACTCTCTAGCCCCTTCTGCCATTTGAGGACACAGCAAAAGGATGGCCTATGATGTCTGGTGAGGAAGCAGACTTCCAAGACACCATATCTGTCACAATCTTGATCTGGGACTTCCTTGCCTCCAGAATTGTGAGAAATAAATGTTTGTTTCAGCCATGCACTCGATGGTATTTTTGTTATAGCAGCCCAGACTAGCTAAGACAAGGCCGGAGCCCCTTCTCTTTCATCTGAATTGATTCATTTTTATACTTAGCATTCTTTCATTCAGTAGGTATTTATTGAGACCCCATTATATGTTGAAGGGAGAAGATGCACTGATTTCATCATGCTTGTGACAAATAACCCCAGCCCCACCACAACCACCTATGTCATCTATCTTTGCCTTTTATTTCTATTTCCAGATCAATGTTTTCCCTTCTTTCCAATGAAATTTAGTTTCTCTAAAACACATGATACCAACTCTCTCTGCACATTGCAAATACACACCATTCTCCCTGTTATGCTCTCTTTCTTGAAGACATTTGAATTCTGTTTTCTAGATTTTTATTCATTATTACACAGGCCTTGTGATTTTATTATTCATTATGATTGTCCCAGCACCCTGGTCTTTTATTTTCTTGACTTCCTCACCTACAGTGATCTTATTCCTAACCTTTTCTCACCTCTCGATGCCTACATTCATATCTTAAACATTACCAATAATGTCACCACATTCAGGCCTCAACTGAAATCATCCTTCTCTGTGACTACCCCCTCTTTCTGGTTCATTTCTTTTAATACTATCCTTCTATAAAATTTGAACTCTACCAGGCACTATCATATTAACTTTTTTCATATCAACACTTACATTCATAACTAGCATCTTAAGTTATTATTGTGGTAAATGTTAACATGAGTCCTACTCTCTTAGCAAAGTGTTAAGTGTAAAATATGATTTTGTTAGCTATAGGCATAATGTTGTCCAGCATATCTCTAGAATTTATTCATCTTGAATAACTGAAGTTTAAATCCATTGAAGAGCAACTCCCCATTTCCATCTCCTCCAAACCTTTGGCAACAACCATTATATTCACTATTTCTATGAATTTGGCTATTTTACGTACCTCATATAAATGGAATCATGCAGTATTTGTCCTCCTGTGACATATTAGAATTTACATCCAGAAGTGGAACTTCTGAATCATGTGGTACTTCTATTTTTAATTTTTTGAATAACTACCATACTGTTTTCTAAAGTGGCTGCACCGTTTTACATTCTGACCTGTAGTACAGAAGAGTTTGTTTTATAATGGCCATCCTAAAATGTGTGAGGTGATATCTTGTATGGTTTATTTGCATTTCCCTGATAATTAGTGATATTGAGCATATTTTCATATACCTATTGGCCATTTGTATGTCTTCTTTGGAGAAATATTGCTTGAAGTCCTTTGCCCATTTTAAAAATCAGGTTGTTTTGTGGTTTTCTTCTATTTTGCTATTAAGTTGTAGGGGTCCCTTTATATGATTTGGATATTAACATTTTATCAAATACGGGGCTTGAAATATTCTCTCCATTCTGTAGATTGTCTTTTCACTTTGTTGTTTCCTTTGCTACTCAGAAGCTTTTGAATTTGATATAGTCGCACTTGTCTATTTGGCTTTTATTACTATATTTGTGTATTCTTTAATTTCTTTCATCAATGTTTGTAGTTTTCAGTGTACAAGTCTTTTACCTCTTTAGATAAGTTTATTTTTAATTATTTATTCTTTTTTATGCTATTGTAAATACAATTGTATTCATAATTTATTCTTTAGATAGTTCATTGTTAGTGTATAAAGATGCAACTGAGTTTTTTATGCTGATTTTGTATCCTGCAACTTTGCTGAATTTGGTTATTACTTCTAATTGTATGTGTGTGCAATCTTTAGTTTTGTACATACAAGATCATGTCATCTGCAAACAGAGATAACTTTTTTCTTTCCAATGTGGATGACCTTTTGCTTTTTCTCGTCTCATTGCTCTGGCTAGAACTTCCAGTACCATACTGAATAAAAGTGGCTAGAGTGAGTACCCTTGCCTTTTTCTTCATCTTAGAAACTTTTGTTTCATGTGCTGTCATGGTAAGTCACCATTTTGTATGCCACCTCACCATCCTTGGCTTCTTTCTTCCTCCACTGTACTTTTATTTTTGAGGTGATTTGTTATATGACAAGAGCTGTCTACTAAATCTCTCAGAGGCTGTCACTTAGTAGCCACAGTGATGCTTTTTAATGATAATTCAGATCATATCACTTTCTTCCTTAAAATATCCAATGAATTTAAATTATAAATACAACATACGGACAATGGAACCTACATAATCTAGTCTTTAGTTTCCTCTTGTCTATACCACCTATGGCTCTATCCCTACTGGCGTTCCTATTCATCTTTGAAAATATAATACTAATTCTTTCTTCAGCATTTTTGCCATGCCATTCTGTATTCTTGGATCACTCTATTCCAGATTTTTGCATGGCTCACTTTTTTGTGATTTAGGTTGCTGCTCAAATGTAACCTTCGTAAGAAGGCCTTTTCTAAACACTCTATTTAAAATTGTACCTATTTCCATTCTATTTTCTATCTTGCTGTGTGTTTTTTTTCCCATAGCTCTTATCACTTCTTGGCATTCTATTCATACCAATGTATTCAATGTATTGTTTCTGGTGTACTAGAATATAAGCTCTAGGTAGGCCTGGACTTTATCTTTTGTATTCACTACTGGATTACTAGTGACTAGAAGAGTGTCTGGCATTTAGTAAGCATTCATAACTATTTTCTGCATGAATAGCATGGGAACAATATGGCTGAGAACTTATACCAGGAGAAAAATGGGAGTAAAAACATTCCAGGTAATGTGAATAATACATGCTTAAAGTAGCAAGCATACTGGAAGTTTGAGTAACTGAAAGAACACCAGGTTAACAGGATATGTGGTGAGCAAAAGGAAAGTACACATGGAAAGGAGTCCTTACAGAGTCTATACTAGTTAAAATCTGGATTATGCTAATTGTCAAAGTCCATACTATGGGCTTTATCTATGAATTTTATCTGAAATGAATCAGGAAGCCATTGAAAGATTTTAAACAGTAGAATGACATGTACCCATTATGTTTTAAAAGTATTTCTGAAGAAATAGTTATTTGTATAGAAACACAAATCATTTTACAAATGAAACTCAAAAGAGAAATGGAAAATCTCTGCTGTGATATTTACCTGTTCTAAAAAACTGTATAAGAGACTATACATATATACCTGGGATTTCAGTTGAAAATTATAAAGCAGGGTGATAACACAGGTAAGACAATGAACAATAAAATTTGCTACATCATTAAAAAAAACATGGAATATTTACTGCAGTTTACTGTCCTCATGGGTCTGTATCCTAAAAATTTGTTCTCAGAGTAACATGCCCATATGGAATAATGATTGTTTATATGTGAGTTTATTTTAATCATTAAGATGGCATCTTTCATATCTCTTCTAAATGGAAAAGCGTATCTTGTAAAAGGAAAAGAAAAAATAATTTCCCATAAAAACATTGATATATCAGAAAATCCCTGCTACCTCAGTGTTTGTATGTGATTATCATCCATTATTATATATTAACATGCTTTTTTATAGTGCCTCAACACTATTTAAAGACAATTAAATATTGTTTGTCTCAAAAACAGCAGTTATTTCTTGAAATATATGTCCTCAATAAATCACAAAAAATGATTTAACAGATGGCACTAATATCAACACAGAACTTTCAGCAGCAGTATCAGAGTTTGACTTCTGGTTTCTAAAGAAAATACCAACATCATTATTGAAAAAATTAAATGCTTTCTCCTTCTCTTTCTCCTCCACACTTTGGGCCATATCAACATTTATAAACCATGAGTAGGTATGCAATTTAGAGTTAGACATGTAGACATATATCTGTATGTCATAAACATAGACAATGATACATTCAGCTTATAAATCAACTCCTAACTGAAACAATTAATTCCTATGATAATTCCAGCATGCCAACCCTTTACCACAGCTATTAAAGAATTTGTCCCTAATGCATGTTTATTTGACTAGGGTAGAAGAAACAGGCTTGAAAACAGTCAGGAATGTGGTAGCTCCAGAAGGTTACTGGAACAACTTGACATCAGGCTCTGAGTAACTATTTTTCCTTGCACCACTTTTTCTAGATTCTTAGTCCCTAGACTAGAGAGAGGAATTCTATTGCCTGAGCACTCCTTGGCATTGAGACTATGAGTCTAGTGGAGAAAATCTCGAAGTATTCTATAATATTTGTAGTGAGAAAATAGAAAATTTTTTTCAACAATCCCATCAGGACTGGGCATAATTTGAAAATATTAATCCCTCAAAGAATACCAATTTGCTGTTAAGGAAATAAGTATTGGATGCCCACAGTAAAGGATTTGTAAAATATACCCTAAATTCTACTTTTATATTTATTTCATCTTTATTTCTATATTTCTGTATTATTTCATCTTTATATTAAGATAAAATTTTTCTATTTAACAATTAGAATATATGTTTATATTTTTATAGTCAGAATCTATTTGAATATTTAAATCAATTTTAGTGAAAAACCCTTGGACTCTGTACTTAATAAATCTTGAAAAACAGCCCTAATTCTTAACAATGTTGATAAGAATATTTCTTCATAAGGTTCTTATAAAAATGAAAAGGAATTGTATTTAGGGGCAAATCATATTAGGGTTGGGATGATCATCCATACTGATTTCAGCTCTGTAATCTGGCTACTTGATTTCTAATACATATTTAACCATCCCTAATCAGTAACACATAGTACCTGAATTACTGATCATCATCAAACACTCCAACTCTGCAATTCGTATTTACAAATAAAAAACTAATTAAGAAAATCAATATTTATGGAGTATTTTTGAAGAACTTACTATTCATTCTTTTTTCAACATTAGGCATTCTCAAGCTTTCCCATCAATAATAATTACATGGGATAAGTCTAAATATTTAGAATCCCAGGCACTAATCCAAGAGATTCTGATTTAATAGGTCTGAGATTAGTTGTGGGAGTCATCCTTTTTATCAAAAGTCCTACTGATAGTGATGTAGGCTACCCACATTCCATCTTTGAGAAATGTTGCTTTGGTTTAGTACTACTTATTAAGCAATTTTTAAATGTTTTTGTTGTTGTTGAGAATAATTGACATACAACATTATATTAGTTTCAGGTATACAACATAATGATTTGGTATTTCTATGTATATGAAATGATCACCACAATAAGTCTAGTTAACATCCATCACCACATATAGTAACATGTTTTTTTCTTGTCATGAGAACTTTTAAGATCTACTTCCATAGCAATTTTCAAATATACAATACAGTATACATAGTCACTGTGCTGTCATTACATCCCTGTGACAATTATAACTGGAAGTTTGTACCTTTTGAAAACTTTTACCTATTTCACCTATCTCTTCATAAGGATAGGCACCTCTGGCAACCACCAATCCGTTCTCTATATCTCGGAGTTCAGAATTTTGCTTTGTTTTTAGATTACACATATAAGTCAGATTATAGGGTATTTGTCTATGTCTCTCTGATGTATTTGCCTTAGCATAATGCTCTCAAGGTCCATCCATATTGTGGCAAATGGCAAGATTTTCTTTTTTTTATGGCTGAATAATATCCTGTTATATATATATATAAAACATATATATGCCACATCTTCTTTATCCATTCATCTTTTGGTGGACACTTAGGTTGTTTCCATGTCTTGGCCATTTTAAGTAATGTTGCAATGAATACTGGGGTGCAGATATCTTTTTGACAGAGTGTTTTTTTTCCCTTCACATATATTCCAGAAGTGGAATTGCTGTATCATATGGTAGTTCAATTTTTAACTCTTTGAGCAAACTCCATACTGTTGCCCATAGTAGCTTCACCAATGTAATTTCCTATCAGCAGTGCACAAGGGTTTCCTTTTCTTAACATCCTTGCCAACATTCGTTATCTCTTGTCTTTTTGGTAATAGCCATTCTAACAGATGTGTGGTGATATCCCATTGTGGTTTTGATTTATATTTCCCTGGTGATTAGTGATACTGTGCACATTTCATGTACCTGTTGGCCATTTGTATGTCTTCTTTGGAAAAATGTCTATTCAGATCCTCTGCCACTTTAATCAGGTTTTGTTTGTTTGCTATTGAATTTTATGAAGTCTTTCCATATCTTGGTTATTAACTTGTTATCAGATGATTTCCAAATATTTTCTCCAGTTTGTTAAGTTACCTCTTCTTTTAGATGATGGTTTCCTTTGCTCTGCAGAAGGCTTTGAGTTGATGTGGTTCTACTTGTTTATTTTAACTTTTGTTGCCATTGCTTTTGGTATCAAATCCAAAACATCATTTTCAAGACCAATGTCAAGGAGCTTACTGCCTATATTTTCTTCTAGGAGTTTTATGGTTTCAGATCTTACTTTCAAGTTTTTAATGCATTTTGAGTTAACTTTTGTGTATGATGTAAGATAGTGGTCCAGTTTCATTATTTTGCATAATAACTGGGTTGTTCAGTTTTCCCAACACAATTTATTGAAGAGACTGCCTTTTCCCCGTTGCATATTCTTAGTTCCTTTGCCATAAATTAATTAACCATATATGGTTGAGTTTATATCTGGGCTCTCTAATGTTGTCCATTGATTGATCTGTCTGTTTTTGTCAGTGCCATACTGTTTTGATTTCTATCATTTTGTAATATAGTTTAAAATCAGGAAGCATGATCCCTCCAGCTTTGTTCTTCTTTCTGAAGGCTGCTTTGGTTATTTTGGTCTTTTGCAGTTTCATACAAATTTTGAGATTGTTTGTTCTAGTTCTGTGAAAAATGCCATTGGAATTTTTATAGGGACTATGTTGAGTCTGTAGGTTGCCTTGGGTAATATGGACATTTTTACAATATTAATTCTTCTGACACATGAGCATGGAATGTCTTTCCATTTATATGTCTGACAATTTCTTTAATCACTTTCTCGTAGTTTTCAGTGTAAAGGTCTTGTACAGGTTTTCATTTCCCTGATTAAATTTATTCCTAGGTATTTTAGTATTTTTTATGGAATTGTAATGGGTTTGTTTTTTTAATTTCTCTTTCTGATAATTATTAGTGTATAGAAACACAACAGATTTCTGTATATTGATTTTTATATTCAGCAGCTTTACTTAATTCATTTATTAGTACAAACAGTTATTTTGGTGGAGTCTTTAGGATTTTTTATACACAATAACACGTGTTTTGCAAGCAGTGACAGTTGTACTTCTTCCTTTCCATTTTGGATGCCTTCTTTTTCCTTTTTCTTGCCTAATTCCTCTGGCTAAGACTTCAGTACTATGTTGAATAAAAGTGGTAAGAGTAGGCATCCTTGTTGGTTCCTGATATTAGAGGAAGTTCTCTCAGCTTTTTACGGTTGAGTACAATGTTACACGTAGGCTCGTCATACATAGCCTTTATTATGATGCTATATGTTCTTTCTATACCCACTTTGTTGAGAGTTTTTATCATAACTGGATGTTGAATTTAGTCAAATTTTTTTTCTGTTTATTTTAAGATAATCATATATTTATCATTTCCTTAATGTGTTGTGTCACATTGATATGCAGATGCTGTATCATCCTTGCATTCCTGGCATAAATCCCCCTTGCTCATACTATATGATTCTTTTAATGTATTATTGAATATGATTTGCTAGTATTTTGTTGAGGATTTTACATCTATACTTCATCAGAGATATTGGCCTGAAATTTTCTTGTGGTATATTTGTCAGGTTTCTGTATCAGGGTAATGCTCTCCTCAGAAAATGCTTAGAAGTGTTCCCTCCTCTTCTATCTGTTGGAAGAATTTGTGAGGATTTGCATTAATTCCTTAAATATTTGGCAGAATTCACCAGTGAAGTCAACTCGTTCTGGAATTTTTGGTTTCTGGGAGGTTTTTGATTATCAGTTCTATCTCCCTACTAGTAATCAATCCATTCAGACTTTCTCTTTCTTCATGATTCAATCTTGGAAGGTTCTTTGTTTCTAGAAATTTCTCCATTTCATCTAGGGTGTCCATTTTTTGTCATATAATTTTTTATAGTAGTGTTTTATGATACTTTGTATTTCTTTAGTGTCAGCAGTGACATCTCTTTCATTTCTGATTTCAATTGAATCCTCTGTAATTTTCCTCTTGGTGAGTCTACCTAAAGGTTTCTTAATTTTGTTTAACTTTTTTAAAAAGCAGCTCTTGTTTTCCTTGGTCATTGTATTTTTTTCCCTCTATTTTACTTATATCTACTCTAATCTCTATTTTCTTCCTCCTACTAACTTTGGGGTTTATTTCTTATTTTTATAGTTTGTTGAGGTGTAAAGTTATACTGTTCATTTGGTATTGCTCTTGCATATTGATGTAAGCATTTATTGCTATGAAGCTCCCTTTTAGAACTGCTTATGCTGCATTCCAATTGTTTTGATAAGTTGTATTTCGATTTTCATTTGTTTCAAGGTATTGTTTTAACATGTTTATTGGAGTATAATTGCTTTACAATGGTGTGTTAGATTCTGCTTTATAACAAAGTGAATCAGTTATACATATACATGTATCCCCATAACTCTTCCCTCTTGTGTTTCCCTCCTTGCACCCTCCCTATCACACCCCTCTACGTGGTCATAAAGCACCAAGCTGATCTCCCTGTGCTATGCAGTTGCTTTCCACTAGCTATCTATTTTACGTTTGGTAGTGTATATATGTCCATGCCACTCTCTCACTTTATACCAGCTTACCCTTCCCCCACCCCATATCCTCAAGTCCATTCTCTAGTAAGTCTGCATCTTTATTCCCGTCTTGCCCCTAGGTTCTTAATGACCTTTTTTTTTTCTTGTTTTTTAGATTCCATATAAGTGTGTTAGCAAACGTTATTTGTTTTTCTCTTTCTGACTTACTTCACTCTGTATGACAGACACTGGGTCCATTCACCTCACTAAAAATAACACAATTTCGTTTCTTTTTATGGCTGAGTAGTATTCCATTGTGTATATGTACCACATCTTCTTTATCCATTCATCAGTTGATGGAGACTTAGGTTGCTTGCATGTCCTGGCTATTGCAAATAGAGCTGCAGTGGACATGTTGGTACATGACTCTTTGAATTATGGTTTTCTCAGGGTATATGCCTAGTAGTGGGATTGCTGGGTCGTATGGTAGCTCTATTTTTAGTTTTCTAAGGAACCTCCATACTGTTCTACATAGTGGCTGTATCAAATTACATTCTGACCACCAGTGCAAGAGGGTTCCCTTTTCTCCACACCATCTCCAGCATTCATTGTTTGTAGATTTTTTGATGATGGCCATTCTGACTGATGTGAGATGATATCTCATTATAGTTTTGATTTGCATTTCTCTAATGATTAATGATGCTCAGCATGCTTTCATGTGTTTTTTAGCAATCTGTATATCTTCTTTGGAGAAGTGTCTATTTAGGTCTTCTGCCTATTTTTGGATTGGGTTGTTTGGTTTTTTGATATTGAGCAGCTTCTAAATTTTGGAGGTTAATCCTTCGTCATTGCTTCATTTGCAAATATTTTCTCCCATTCTGAGGGTTGTCTTTTGGTCTTGTTTATGGTTTCCTTTCCTGTGCAAAGGCTTTTAAGTTTCATTAGGTCCCATTTGTTTATTTTTGTTTTTATTTCCATTTCTCTAGGCTGTGGGTCAAAAAGGATCTTGCTGTGATCTATGTCATAGAGTGTTCTGCCTGTGCTTTCCTCTAAGAGTTTGATAGTGTCTGGCCTTAGATTTAGGTCTTTAATCCATTTTGAGTTTATTTTTGTGTATAGTGTTAGGGACTGTTCTAATTTCATTCTTTTATGTGTAGCTGTCGTGTTTTCCCAGCACCACTTATTGAACAGGCTGTCTTTTCTCCACTGTATATTCTTGCCTCCTTTATCAAAGATAAGGTGACCATATGTGTGTGGGTTTATATCTGGGCTTTCTATCCTGTTCCATTGATCTGTATTTTTGTTTTTGACTAGTACCATACTGTCTTGATTACTGTAGCTTTGTTGTATAGTCTGAACTCAGGGAGCCTGATTCCTCCAGCTCCATTTTTCATTCTCAAGATTGCTTTGGCTATTCGGGGTCTTCTGTGTTTCCATACAAATTGTGAAATTTTTTGTTCTAGTTCTGTGAAAAATGCTTGTAGTAGTTTGATAGGGATTGCATTGAATCTGTAGATTGCTTGGGGTAGTATAGTCATTTTTCACAATGTTGTTTCTTCCAATCCAAGAACATGGTATATCTCTCCATCTATTTGTATCATCTTTAATTTCTTTCATCAGTGTCTTATAATTCTCTGCATACAGATCTTTTGTGTCCTTAGGTAGGTTTATTCCTAGATATTTTATTCTTTTTGTTGCAATGGTAAATGGGAGTGTTTTCTTGATTTCACTTTCAGATTTTTCATCATGAGTGTATAGGAATACAAGTGATTTCATGCATTAATTTTGTATCCTGCTACTTTACCAAATACAAGGATTAGCTCTGGTAGTTTTCTGGTAGCATCTTTAGGATTCTCTATGTATAGTATCATGTCATCTGCAAACAGTAACAGCTTAAATTCTTCTTTTCTGATTTGGATTCCTTTTATTTCTTGTGCTTCTCTGATTGCTGTGGCTAAAACTTCCAAAACTATGTTGAATAATAGGGGTGAGAGTGGGCAACCTTGTCTTGTTCCTGATCTTAGTGGAAATGGTTTCAGTTTTTCACCATTGAGGATGATGTTGGCTGTGGTTTTGTCATATATGGCCCTTATTATGTTAAGGTATGTTCCCTCTATGCCTACTCTCTGTAGGGTTTTTTATCGTAAATCAGTGTTAAATTTTGTTGAAAGCTTTCTCTGCATCTATTGAGTTGATCATACGGTTTTTCTCCTTCAATTTGTTAATGTGGTGTATCACATTGATTGATTTGCGTATATTGAAGAACCCTTGCATTCCTGGGTTAAAAGCCACTTGATTGTGGTGTGTGATCCTTTTAATGTGCTGTTGGATTCTGTTTGCTAGTACTTTTTTTTTTTTTTTTTTTGCGGTACGAGGGCCTCTCACTGTTGTGGTCTCTCCCGCTGCAGAGCACAGGCTCCGGACGCGCAGGCACAGCAGCTATGGCCCATGGGCCCAGCCTCTCTGTGGCATGTGGGGTCTTCCCTGACCGGGGCATGAACCCGTATCCCCTGCATCGGCAGGCGGACTCTCAACCACTGCGCCACCAGGGAAGCCCCTGTTTGCTAGTATTTTGTTGAGGATTTTTGCACGTATGTTCATCAGTGATATTGGCCTGTAGTTTTCTTTCTTTTTGACATCTTTGTCTGGTTTGGGTATCAGATTGATGGTGGCTTCATACAATGAGTTTGGGGGTGTTCTTCCCTCTGCTACATTTTGGAAGAGTTTGTAAAGGATAGGTGTTATCTCTTCTCTAAATGTTTGACAGAATTTGCCTGTGAAGCCATCTGTTCCTGGGCTTTTGTTTGTTGGAAGATTTTAAATCACAGTTTCAACTTCAGTGCTTATGATTGGTCTGATCATATTTTTTGTTTCTTCCTGGTTCAGTCTTGGCAGGTTGTGCATTTTTCAGAATTTGTCTATTTTTCTAGGAGGTCCATTTTATTGGCATACAGTTGCTTGTAGCAGTCTCTCATGATCCTTTGTATTTCTGCAGTGGCAGTTGTTACTTCTTTTTCATTTCTAATTCTGTTGATTTGAGTCTTCTCCCTTTTTTTCTTGGTGGGTCTGGCTAATAGTTTATCAATTTTGTTTATCTTCTCAAAGAACCAGGTTTTAGTTTTATTGATCTTTGCTATCATTTCCTTTATTTCTTTTTCATTTAATTCTGATCTGATCTTGATGATTTCTTTCCTTCTGCTAACTTTAGGGGTTTTTTTTGTTCTTCTTTCTCTAATTGCTTTAAGTGTAAGGTTAGGTTGTTTATTTGACATGTTTCTTCTTTCTGAAGGTAGGATTGTATTGCTATAAACTTCCCTCTTAGAACTGCTTTTGCTGCATGCGATAGGTTTTGGGTCATCCTGTCTCCATTTTCATTTGTTTGTAAGTATTTTTTGATTTCCTCTTTGATTTCTTCAGTGATCTCTTCGTTATTAGGTAGTGTATTGTTCAGCCTTCATGTGTTCGATTTTTTTACAGATTTTTTCCCGTAATTGATATCTAGTCTCATAGTGGTGTGGTCAGAAAGCATACTTGATGCTATTTCAATTTTTTAAAATTTACCAAGGCTTTATTTGTGACCCAAGACATGATCTCTCCTAGAGAATGTACCATTAGCTCTTGAGAAGAAAGTGTATTCTGTTGTTTTTGGATGGAATGACCTATAAATATCAATTGTCTTTCTTGTTTAGTGTATCATTTAAACCTTGTTTTTCCTTATTTATTTCCATTTTGTATGATCTTTCCATTGGTGAAACTGGAGTGTTAAAATCGCCTACTATGATTGTGTTACTGTCGGTTTCCTCTTTTATGGCTGTTAGTATTTGCCTTATGTATTGAGGTGCTCCTGTGTTGTGTGTATAAATATTTACAATTGTTAAAAATTCTTCTAGGATTGATCCCTTGATCATTTTGTAGTGTCTTTGTCTCTTGTAATAGTCTTTATTTTAAAGTCTCTTTTGTCTGATAACGAGAATTGCTACTTCAGCTTTTTCTTGATTTCCATTTGTATGGAATATCTTTTTCCATCCTCTCACTTTCAGTGTGTATGTGTCCCTAGGTCTGAAGTGGGTCTCTTGTAGATGGCATGTATACGGGTCTTGTTTTTGTATCCATTCAGCCAGTCTGTGTCTTTTGGTTTGAGCATCTAATCCATTTACATTTAAGGTAATTATCGATATGTTTGTTCCTATTACCATTTTCTTAATTGTTTTGGGTTTGTTACTGTAGGTCTTTTTTTTCTCGTGTTTCCTCCCTAGAGAAGTTCCTTTAGCATTTGTTGTAAAGCTGGTTTTGTGGTGCTGAATTCTCTTATCTTTTGCTTGTCTGTAAAGGTTTTAATTTCTCTGACAAATCGGAATGTGATCCTTGCTGGGTAATCTTGGTTGTAGGTTTTTCTCCTTCATCACTTTAAATATGTCCTGCCACTCCCTTCTGGCTAGCAGATTTTCTGCTGAAAGATCAGTGGTTAACCTTATGGGGATTCCCTTGTGTGTTATTTCTTGTTTTTCCCTTGCTGCTTTTAATATTTTTTCTTTGTATTTAATTTTTGATAGTTTCAGTAATATGTGTCTTGGCGTGTTTCTCCTTGGATTTATACTGTATGGTACTGTCGGTGCTTCCTGGACTCGATTAACTATTTCCTTTCCCATATTAGGGAAGTTTTCAACTATACTCTCTTCAAATATTTTTTCAGTCCATTTGTTTTTCTCTTCTTTTTCATTGACCCGTAAAATTCGAATATTGGTGCGTTTAACGTTGTCCCTGATGTCTCTGAAACAGTCCTCAATTCTTTTCATTCTTTTTTCTTTATTTTGCTCTGCAGTAGTTATTTCCACTCTTTTATCTTCCAGGTCACTTATCCGTTCTTCTGCCTCAGTTAATCTGCTATTGATTCCCTCAGGAGAATTTTTAATTTCACTTATTGTGTTGTTCATCATTTTTTCTTTGCTCTTTAGTTCTTCTTGGACCTTGTTAAACATTTCTTGTATTTTCTCCTTTCTATTTCTAAGTTTTTGGATCATCTTTCCTATCATTATTCTGAATTCTTTTTCAGGTAGACTGCCTATTTCCTCTTCATTGGTTAGGTCTGGTGGGTTTTTACCTTGCTCCTTCATCTGCTGTGTGTTTCTCTGTCTTCTCATTTGGCTTAATTTACTGTTTTTAGGGTCTCCTTTTCTCCAGCTGCGGCTGTGTAGTTCCCATTGTTTTTGGTGTCTGCCCCCAGTGGGTAAAGTTGTTTCAGTGGGTTTTGTAGGCTTCCTGGTGGAGGGGAATAGCTCCTGTGTTCTGGTGGATGAGGCTGGATCTTATCTTTCTGGTGGGCAGATCCATGTCTGTTGGTGTGTTTTCGGGTGTCTGTGAACTTATTATTATTTTAGGCAGCCTCTCTGCTAATGGGTGAGGTTGTGTTTCTGTCTTGCTAGTTGTTTAGCATAGGGTATCCAGCACTGTAGCTTGCTGGTCGTTGAGTGGAGCTGGGTCATGGCATTGAGACGGAGGTCTCTGGGAGAACTTTGCCATTTAATATTACATGGAGCTGGGCGGTCTCTTGTGGACCAATGTCCTGAACTTGGCTCTTGCACCTCAGAAGCACAGCCCTGACGCCTGCCTGGAGCACCAAGAGCCTGTCATCCACACAGCTCAGAATAAAAGGGAGAAAAAAAAAGAAAGAAAGGGGAAGATAAAATTAAATTAAATTAAATAAAGAAAAAAGTTATTAAAATAAAAACTATTAAAAATTTTTTTAAATAAAAATGAAAGAAGGAAGGAAGAGAGCAACGAAACCAAAAAACAAATCCAGCAACGATAACAAGTGCTAAAAACTGTACTAAAAGCAAAGCAAAACAAAACAAAAAATGAAACGGACAGACAAAACCCAGGACAAATGGTAAAAGCAAAGCAATACAGGCAAAATCACACAGAAGCATATGCATACACACTCACAAAAAGAGAAAAAGGGAAAAATATATATATATCGTTGCTCCTAAAGTCCAGCTCCTCTATTTGGGATGATTTGTTGTCTATTCAGGTATTCCACAGATGAAGGGTACATCAGGTTGATTGTACAGATTTAATCCACTGCTCCTGAGGCTGCTGGGAGAAATTTCCCTTTCTCTTCTTTGTTTGCACAGCTCCTGGGGTTCAGTTTTGGATTCGGCCCCGCCTCTGCATGTAGGTCACCTGAGGGCATCTGTTCTTCGCTGAGACAAGACGGGGTTAAAGGAGCAGCCGATTCGGGGGGCTCTGGCTCATTCAGGCTGGGGGGAGGGAGTGGTACAGCATGTGGGGCAGCCTGTGGCGGCAGAGCCCGGTGTGATGTTGCAACAGCCTGAGGCGCGCTGTGTGTTCTCCAGGGGAAGTTGTCCCTGGATCATGGGACCCTGGCAATGCCAGGCTGCACAGGCTCCCAGGAGGGGTGGTGTGGATAGTGACCTGTGCTCACACACAGGCTTCTTGATGGCTGCAGCAAAAGCCTTAGCATCTCATGCCCATCTCTGGAGTTCGCGCTGTTTGCCACAGCTCGCGCCCATCTCTGGAGCTCCTTTAAGCGGTGCTCTTTGTCCCCTCTCCTCGCACACCAGGAAATAGGTAAGAAAAAGTCTTTTGCCTTTTCGGCAGCTCGAGACTTTTTCCCGGACTCCCTCCCGGCTAGCCGTGGCACACTAGCCCCCTTCAGGCTGTGTTTACACAGCCAACCCCAGTCCTGTCCCTGGGATCCAACTGAAGCCCGAGCCTCAGCTCCCAGCCCCGCCCACCCCGGCGGGTGAGCAGACAAGCCTCTCGGGCTGGTGAGTGCTGGTCGGCACTGATCGTCTGTGCGGTAATCTCTCCACTTTGCCCTCAGCACCCCTGTTACTGCGCTCTCCTCCGTGGCTCCAAAGCTTCCCCCCTCCGCCACCCGCAATCTCCACCTGCGAAGGGGCTTACTAGTGTGTGGAAACCTTTCCTCCTTCATAGCTCCCTCCCACTGGTGCAGGTCCCATCCCTATTCCTTTGTCTCTGTTTTTTCTTTTGCCCTACGCAGGTACGTGGGGAGTTTCTTGCCTTTTGGGAAGTCTGAGGTCTTCTGCCAGTGTTCAGTAGGTGTTCTGTAAGAGTTGTTCCACATGTAGATACATTTCTGATATATTTGTGGGGAGTAAGGTGATCTCCATGTCTTACTCTTCCACCATCCTGAAGCTCATCCTTCAAGGTATTTTTTATTTCCTCTTTTGATTTCTTCTTTGACTCATTTGTTGTTCAGTAGCATGTTGTTAAGTAATGGTAAACATATCAGAGGAACATATCAGAATCATTCGTGAAATGTCTTGAATGTGTAGATGACTTTAACCTCGAGAAATACCAGAATGAAGAAAGTTAGGAAGGGAAGACTGATTTGTTCATTTTGGGAAAAAAACCCCAAAAATGTAGCTGATACTAATATACACCCATCACATTTTAAAGACTTCTGTTCCAAATATTCTCTATTTTTCTGAATATAGAACTATATCTATATAGTTAATTGAATTGAATTTCTAATGGAAATTATGTCTATGGCTTCAACATTACTACAGTATTTCTGCCCACTTCTGTTTTTTGTCTCCTCTATTCCATGCATTAAATCCAGAGCAATAGTTTTGAAATACATATTTGCTAATGCCCCTGCCCCTAGTAAAGAGCATATTTTTCTTTCCGTTATGCTAGGATAATGACTAAATTTATTAACATACACTGTTAATGAATTCACATGGGCTTCCATTCGTGGGCTCCCTACCACACACCTTTATACCCTTGTCTTTTGTGTTTTCATTTTTTTTCTTTTGTCTGCATTGGGTCTTCTTTGCTGTGTGCAGGCCTTCTCTAGTTGTGGCGAGCAGGGGCTACTCTTTGTTGCGGTGCGCAGGCTTCTCATTGTGGTGGTTTCACTTGTTGTGGAGCATGGGCTCTAGGCACCTGGGCTTCAGTAGTTGCAGCACACGGGCTCAGTAGTTGCAGCATGTGGGCTCAGTAGTTGTGGTGTGCAGGCTCTAAGGCGCACGGGCTCTCTAGTTATGGTACACGGGCTTAGTTGCTCCGTAGCATGTGGGATCTTCCCGGACCAGGGATAGAACCCATGTCCTCTGCATTGGCAGGTGGATTCTTACCCACTGCGCCACCAGGGAAGTCCCCTATTGTGTTTTCTGCTACTCTCCTTCCATTCCTCAATTGTCCCATCCTCCTCAAATCTTTACAACTGTAATACCCTGAAATTTTATCAAGTAAAATTGCCTCTTTTATCAAGTAATACTTTACAACCGTAATACTCTGAAATTTTTTGTTCTAGCTCTGTGTAAAATGCCTGTGGTAGTTTGATAGGGATTGCATTGAATCTGTAGATTGCTTTGGGTGGTAGAGTCATTTTCACAATGTTGATTCTTCCAATCCAAGAACATGGTATATCTCTCCATCTATTTGTATCATCTTTAATTTCTTTCATCAGTGTCTTATAATTTTCTGCATACAGGTGTTTTGTCTCCTTAGGTAGGTTTATTCCTAGATATTTTATTCTTTTTGTTGCAGTGGTAAATGGGAGTGTTTTCTTGATTTCAATTTCACATTTTTCATCATTAGTATATAGGAATGCCAGAGATTTCTGTGCATTAATTTTGTATCCTTCTAACTTACCAAATTAATTGATTAGCTTTAGTAGTTTTCTGGTAGGATCTTTAGGATTCTCTCTATATAGTATCACGTCATCTGCAAACAGTGACAGCTTTACTTCTTCTTTTCCGATTTGGATTCCTTTTATTTCCTTTTCTTCTCTGATTGATATGGCTAAAACTTCCAAAACTATGTTGAATAAGAGTGGTGAGAGTGGGCAACCTTGTCCTGTTCCTGATCTTAGTGGAAATGGTTTCAGTTTTTCACCATTGAGGACGATGTTGGCTGTGGGTTTCTCATATATGGCCTTTATTATGTTGAGGAAAGTTCCCTCTATGCCTACTTTCTGCAGGGTTTTTAATCATAAATGGGTGTTGAATTTTGTTGAATGCTTTCTCTGCATCTATTGAGATGATCATATGGTTTTTCTCCTTCAATTTGTTAATATGGTGTATAATGTTGATTGATTTGCGTATATTGAAGAATCCTTGCATTCCTGGGATAAAAGCCACTTGATCATGGTGTATGATCCTTTTAATGTGCTGTTGGATTCTGTTTGCTAGTATTTTGTTGAGGATTTTTGCATCCATGTTCATCAGTGATGTTGGCCTGTAATTTTCTTTCTTTGTGACATCCTTGTCTGGTTTTGGTATCAGGGTGATGATGGCCTCGTAGAATGAGTTTGGGAGTGTTCCTCCCTCTACTGTATTTTGGAAGAGTTTGAGAAGGATAGGTGTTAGCTCTTCTCTAAATGCTTGATAGAATTCTCCTGTGAAGCCATCTGGTCCTGGGCTTTTGTTTGTTGGAAGATTTTTGATCACACTTTCAATTTTAGTCCTTATGATTGCTCTGTTCATATTTTCTATTTCTTGCTGATTCCATCTTGGCAGGCTGTGCATTTCTAAGAATTTGTCCATTTCTTCCAGGTTGTCCATTTTTTTGGCATACAGTTGCTTGTAGTAATCTCTCATGATTCTTTGTATTTCTGCAGTGTCAGTTGTTACTTCTCCTTTTTCATTTCTAATTCTGTTTATTTGAGTCTTCTCCCTTTTTTTCTTGATGAGTCTGGCTAATAGTTTATCAATTTTGTTTATCTTCTCAAAGAACCAGCTTTTAGTTTTATTGATCTTTGCTATCGTTTCCTTCATTTGTTTTTCATTTATTTCTGATCTGATCTTTATGATTTCTTTCCTTCTGCTAACTTTGGGTGTTTTTGTTCTTCTTTCTCTAATTGCTTTAGGTGCAAGGTTAGGTTGTTTATTCGAGATGTTTCCTGTTTCTTAAGGTAGGACTTCATTGCTATAAACTTCCTTCTTAGAACTGCTTTTGCTGCATCCCATAGGTTTTGGGTCGTCGTGTCTCCATTGTCATTTGTTTCTAGGTATTTTTTGATTTCCTCTTTGATTTCTCTAGTGATCACTTCGTTATTAGGTACTGTATTGTTTAGCCTCAATGTGTTTATATTTTTTACAGATCTTTTCCTGTAATTGATATCTAGTCTCATAGCATTGTGGTCAGAAAAGATACTTGATATAATTTCAATTTTCTTAAATTTACCAAGTCTTTGTTTGTGACCCAAGATATGATCTATCCTGGAGAATGTTCCATGGGCACTTGAGAAATATGTGTATTCTTTTGTTTTTGCATGGAATGTCCTATAAATATCAATTAAGTCCATCTTGTTTAATGTATCCTTTAAAACTTGTGTTTTCTTATTTATTTTCATTTTGAATGGTCTGTCCATTGGTGAAAGTGGAGTTTTAAAGTCCCCTACTATGAGTGTGTTACTGTCTATTTCCCCTTTTATGGCTGTTAGTATTTGCCTTATGTATTGAGGTGCTCCTATGTTGGGTGCATAAATATTTACAATTGTTATATCTTCTTCTTGGATCAATCCCTTGATCATTATGTAGTGTCCTTTGTCTCTTCTAATAGTCCTTATTTTAAAGTCTATTTTGTTTGATATGAGAATTGCTACTCCAGCTTTCTTTTTATTTCTGTTTGCAGGGAATATCTTTTTCCATCCCCTCACTTTCAGTCTGTATGTGTCCCTAGGTCTGAGGTGGGTCTCTTGTAGACAGCATATATATGGGTCTTATTTTTGTATCCCTTCAGCCAGTCTGTGTCTTTTGGTGGGAGCATTTAATCCATTTACATTTAAGGTAATTATCGATATGTATGTTCCTATTACCATTTTCTTAATTGTTTTGGGTTTGTTATTGTGGGTCTTTTCCTTCTCTTGTGTTTCTTGCCTAGAGAAGTTTCTTTAGCATTTGTAGTAAAGCTGGTTTGGTGGTGCTGAACTCTCTCACCTTTTGCTTGTTTGTAAAGGTTTTTATTTCTCCATCAAATCTGAATGAGATCCTTGCTGGATAGAGTAATCTTGGTTGTAGGTTTTTCTCCTTCATCACTTTAAATATGTCCAGCCAGTCCCTTCTGGCTTGCAGAGTTTCTGCTGGAAATTCAGATGTTAACCTTATGGGGATTCCCTTGTGTGTTATTTGTTGTTTTTCTCTTGCGCTTTTAATATGTTTTCTTTGTATTTCATTTTTGACAGTTTGATTAATATGTGTTTTGGTGTGTTTCTCCTTGCATTTATTTTGTATGGGAGTCGCTGTGCTTCCTGGACTTGATTAACTATTTCCTTTCCCATATTAGGGAAGTTTTGAACTATAATCTCTTGAAATATTTTCTCAGTCCCTTTCATTTTCTCTTCTTCTTCTGGGACCCTTATAATTCAAATGTTGGTGCATTTAATTTTGTCCCAGAGGCCTCTGAGTCTGTCCTCAGTTCTTCTCATTCTTTTTTCTTTTATTCTGCTCTGCAGTAGCTATTTCCACTATTTTATCTTACATGTCACTTATTCGTTCTTCTGCCTCAGTTATTCTGCTATTGATCTCTTCTAGAATATTTTGAATTTCATTTATTGTGTTGTTCATTGTTGCTTGTATTCTCTTTAGTTCTTCTAGGTCCTTGTTAAATGTTTCTTGAATTTTCTCTATTCTATTTCTAAGATTTTGGATCATCTTTACTATCATTTTTCTGAATTCTGTTTCAGGTAGACTGCCTATTTCGTCTTCATTTATTAGGTCTGGTTGGGTTTTTATCTTGCTCCTTCATCTGCTGTGTGTTTTTCTGTCTTCTCATTTTGCTTATCTTACTGTGTTTGGGGTCTCCTTTTTGCAGATGTAGGTTTGTAGTTCCCATTGTTTTTGGTGTCTGTCCCCAGTGGCTAAAGTTGGTTCAGTGGGTTGTGTAGGCTTCCTGGTGGAAGGGACTAGTGCCTGCGTTCTGGTGGATGAGGCTGGATCTTGTCTTTCTGCTGGGCAGGTCCATGTCTGGTGGTGTGTTTTGGGGTGTCTGTGGCCTTATTATGATTTTAGGCAGCCTCTCTGCTAATGGATGGGTTTGTGTTCCTGTCTTGCTAGTTGTTTGGCATAGGGTGTCCAGCACTGTAGCTTGCTGGTCGTTGAGTGAAGCTGGGTGTTGGTGTTGTGATGGAGATCTCTGAGAGATTTTCACTGTTTGATATTACGTGGAGCTGGGAGGTCTGTTGTGGACCAGTGTCCTGAAGTTGGCTCTCCCACCTCAGAGGCACAGCACTGACTCCTGGCTGCAGCACCAAGAGCCTTTCATCCACAGGCTCAGAATAAAAGGGAGAAAAAGTAGAAAAAAAGAAAAAGGGTAAAATAAAATAAAATAATATAAAATAAAATAAAGTTATTAAAATAAAAAGTAATTACTAAGAAAAAAATTTTTGAAAAAGTAAAAAAAAAACGGAGAGAACCCAGGACAAATGGTGAAAGTGAAGCTATACAGACAAAATCTCACACAGAAGCATATACATACACCCTCATAAAAATAGGAAAAGGGGAAAAAATAATACGTCTTGCTCCGAAAGTCCACCTCCTCAATTTGGGATGATTCCTTGTCTATTTAGGTATTCCACAGATGCAGGGTGCATGAAGCTGTTTGTGGAGATTTAATCCACTGCTCCTGAGGCTGATGGGAGAGATTTCCCTTTCTCTTCTTTGTTTGCACAGCCCCTGGGGTTCAACTTTGTATTTGGCCCTGTCTCTGCGTGTAGGTCGCCTGAGGACGTTTGTTCTTTGCTCAGACAGGCTGGGGTTAAAGGAGCAGCTGATTCGGGGTCTCTGGCTCTCTCAGGCCGGGGGTGGCAGTGGTACGTATGTGGGGCCAGCCTGTGGCGGCAGAGGCTGGCGGGACATTGCAGCAGCCTCTGAGGCATGCCGTGCGTTCTCCCGGGGAAGTTGTCCCTGGATCACAGGACCCTGGCAGTGGCTGCATGCACAGGCTCCCGGGAGAGGAGTTGTGGAGAGTGACCTGGGCTTGCACACAGGCTTCTTGGTGGTGGAAGCAGCAGCCTTAGCACCGTTTCTGGGGTCCACGCTTTTAGCCACGACTCACGCTCGTCTCTGGAACTCCTTTCAGCAGTGCTCTTAATCCCCTTTCCTCGAGCACCAGGAAACAAAGAGGGAAGAAAAAGTCTCTTGCCTCTTCTGCAGGTCCAGACTTTTTCCCGGACTCCCTCCCGGCTAGCCGTGGTGCTCGTGCGCCTTCAGGCTGTGTTCACGCCGCCAACCCCAGTCCTCTCCCTGGGATCCGACCGAAGCCCAAGCCTCAGCTCTCAGCGCCCCCCCCCCCCCCCCGCAGCAGGTGAGCAGACGAGCCTCTCGGACTGGTGAGTGCTTGTCGCCACTGATCGTCTGTGCGGTAATCTCTCCGCTTTGCCCTCCGCACCCCTGTTGCCGTGCTCTCCTCCATGACCCCAAATCTAACACCCGGTGCCACCCGCAGTCTCCGCCCGTGAAGGGGCTTCCTAGTGTGTGGAAACCTTTACTCCTTCACAGCTCCCTCCCAGTGAGGCAGGTCCCGTCCCTATTCTTTTGTCTCTGTTTATTATTTTTTCTTTTGCCCTACCCAGGTATGTGGGGGCTTTCTTGCCTTTTGGGAGGTCTGAGATCTTCTGCCAGCGTTCATTGGGTGTTCTGTAGGAGTTGTTCCACGTGTATATGTATTTCTGATGTATCTCTGGGGAGGTAGGTGATCTCCACGTCTTACTCTTCCGCCATCTTCCTCAACTCCTCTCCAATTATTTTAAATTTTTATGTGTCATCATCTAGTAAGTTTATAGCTACACTAGCCTCAGTAATAAATCCTAATCCCTAGAACTATAATAAATATACACCATTCACAAAGTCAGGTTAGGTCCAAAGATGAAAATCCAGAGTATCTCAGACCTTTCAGAATTGTCCCTAAGTACCTCAGGTTTAATATTTCAACATTTTATTTTATTCTTTAGGCAAATAAGGTACTTGGTTGGCAAAAACAGTTTGTTCAGATTTTTCTGTAGGATGATATGAAAAAACTCTAACGGGCTTTTTGGCCAACCCAGTATTTCATATTTGTGTTACAAAATAAATTTTTAGTTAATGTAAAAATGATCATAATGGTTATAAGTATTTGGCTTTTATTACTCTATTTGTTTTATACTATTGTATATTGTCAATAACTCTCAACAAGTTCATGACTTAACTTCCAAAATCATCATTTATCTGCCAAATTCTCACATTTTAATGGTGATTCTTTTTTTCTGAAGCTTTAGAAATTACTCAGCTTCCTTAAATGCTATTTTCCTTTTTCATAAAATACCCTTGACTATCACCCATATTGGTCTTTTTTCCAGTTTCCTCTTTCCTACCCTTGACACATTAGGGTTTCCCCAGGGATTGGCCCTTTAGCCCTCACTTTAACTCTAGATATTTAACCGATAAAATTTTATACATTATCATGATTTGTAGCACCAACAGTGACCTATTTTTTATCTCCAGGTTATATATTTCTCCCGAATTTTAAATCAAGATGTTAAATTTATTAAATCAAATGTTTTGAGGACTTTCAATTTGCTAAGCTTTTTTGGAGAGGTTGGAGATATGGTCCCTACAAAATTATTCTTACATGCTTAGAAACTACTAATACATGAAACTCAATGTGCCCCAAAATGAAGTTAACTGAGTAACCTCTGTCCACTACTACCAAACCCCCAGAACATTCTCTTCCTCTTTTTATCCAGTTGAGATAATTGACATATAGCACTGTGTAAGTTTAAGGCATATAGCATAATGACTTGACACACACATATATATATATATATATATAGTAAAATGATTTCCACGATAATTTTGGTTAACATCCACCATTTCATATATAGAGAAAAAAAGTTTTTTTCCTTGTCCTGAGAGCTCTCTGGATTTACTCTCTTAACAACTTTCCTATATATCATACAACAGTCTTAACTATAGGCATCATGTTGTACATTATATCCCTAGCACTCATTTATCTTATAACTGGAAGTTTGTACCTTTTGACAATCTCTATCCAATTGTCTCTCCGCTGCTCCCTGCCTGTGGTAACCATAAATCTGACCTCTTTTTCTATGAGCTTGTTTTTTGGGGTTTTGGTTATTTTTTTAGATTCTACATATAAGTGAGATCATACAGTACTTGTCTCTCTGTCTGACTTATTTTACTTAGCATAATGACCTCAAGATCCATCCATGTTGTTGCAAATGGGAGGATTTCCTTTTTCAAATAATATATTAATGGCTGAGTAATATTCTATTATATATATATGTATATATATAATTTTCATTTTCTTTATTCATCTGTCAGTAGACACTTAGCTTGTTTCCATGTCTTGTCTATTATAAATAATGCTGCTCTGAACATGAGGGTGCAGATATATCTTTGACACAGTGGTTTTATTTCCTTCCAATATATTCCAGAAGTGGAATTGCTGGATCATATTTTAGTTCTATTTTTAATTTTTTGAGCAACTTCCATACTTTTTTTCATACTGGCTATACCAGTTTACAATCCCATCAATAACACACGAGGGTTCTTTTTTCTCTACATCCTTGCCAGCATTTGTTATCTCTTTTGATGATAGCCATTCTAACAGGCATGAGGTGATATCTCATTGCAGTTTTGATTTGCATTTTCCTTATGATTAGTGACATTGAGCATTTTTTCATGTTCCTGGCGTCCATTCATACACCTTCTTCAGAAAATGCTTTATTCAGGTCCTTTGCTCATTTTTCAATTGGATTATTATTATTATTCTGCTGTTGAGTTGTATGAGATCTTTATATATTTTTGGATATTAACCCCTTATTAGATATATTGTTTGCAATTTTTTCGTTCTGTATGTTTTCATTTCATTGATCATTCTTTTGCTGTCTAGATAGTTTTAATTTGATGTACTCCCACTTGTTCATTTTTTATTTTGTTACTGTGGTTCTCTTGCTCTGATTACTGCTATACCAATTGTGATTTTGCCCCCAAAAGAAATGTGTTTGTGTATTTTTTCTCTTACATATAAATTATTACAAAAATTCCATTACTTCTTCTGAAATCTTTCCAATTCCATCACCACTGTCACAGCTTTTCTTCAGTCCTTATGTGTTAACTAGACTATACCAACTGAGAAACTGAATATACAAATGAACACTGTCTAGACCATGTATAAAAATAGAAACCTGTCTCACAACGTGCAGCAACCTGCCCAGGAAACCAACAATTTTATGTGCAATAACCAGCCAAGGGAGCCAGCCTGTTATAAGTCAGACTTATAGGAAGTCAGAGCACTATCTGTAGTAACAATACAGGAAGCTAAATGATAACTTCTGTAACAGTTGGCCCAAAATGGCCAGGCCTTGGTTAGTAACGAATAGCTTCCCTAACTTCTATCCCAACTTAGGACCAACCAGAGAAAGCTTCCAACTTAGGACCAACCAAAGAAAGCCAAATATGTACACTAACCAATCACACAGGATGCCCATTTCTAGTTAGCCCACCTCTAGCTTCCTCATGCCAATAGCCTCCAATCAGAGCCTACCTAGAACCTTCCCTTTTTTCATTGTAAAGCATTCCTACTCCTCTGTCTGCCTTTGAGACTCAGCCAAAACAAAAGTGATGGTGGCTGACTCCCTTGCTATAGCAAGCTGTGAATAAATAGCCTTTGCTTGTTCTCGTTTGGTTGCTCTTCATTTATTTCCACACAACAAAGTCCTGACTAGTCTCTGCCCATTGTCCGGATATTTCCAATTGGTTTCACTCTACAACTAGAGTGATATTTCAAAACTCAGAACCTGTATTGTCACTGATCTGCATATTTTTCAGTGGGTCCCCGTTGCCTTGGGGGCTGAACTATAAAGTTCTTCAGCCGATCACAGAAGTCCACAGTCTCAATTCTTACCATTTCCCCAAGTAAAACATCTTGCTGATCTCATAATATACTGAACATTTTCATTCCTCCAATTGTTTGAACAATCTGGTTTCGTTTCCTTTAATGAGTTTGTCTGCTTTATCCACCTGTTTAACTCTTTTCTTTTCCTTTGAGACTGGATTAACTTTTTCCTTAAAGAATCTTGCTACCAAGACTTATTTGACTTTTTCTCTTCTATACTCCAATAATATCCTAAGGTTACTTCTACTTCACATTATTAAGATCAAACTATTTTATATACTTTTATCTGTATCCTGTTAAACTGAATCTCAAGTGTGAAGTTCTAGTTTTAATCAATTTTCTATTCATGGAAATTAGACCAATTCCTAGAGCATAGTAGGCTCTCAACAAATAATATTGGCTATTTTATTTCTGGCTTTGATTTGTTACCCATATAAATTATTTACTAACCTATTAGTAAATAATATATATAACTGTATCTTAATATTATTAAATAATTATTAGTAATTGATAGCTAATGAACATAAAATATTAATGTTATTTTTCAATATAAAAATACAGGTTTTGACCATCATCAGTAATTGTATACCTCTTATCCTGATGAGCAGCATCAAAAAAACCTAACAGAAGCAATGCAGTATATATGTCCTATAGGGTTTGCTGAATATTGGGCATATTTCAAGTGCCTCCTCCCATTCACTCAAGACCATCATTTCCCAGACCCTCAGCCACTGAGCATAATAGCTTAAGCCCATGTGGTTTTGCTGCCTGGGGTGGACTAGATGTTTGCGTTAGGGCTGGGCCTTATTTTTCTATCTCTATACAATTATGTCTGCCACATGACCTCAATTCATGGTTTCTCCCACCACTTCCAAATTGAATGAAGCACCCACCATAGGGCATGAGATCTGGCGTCCTGACCAACTAAAGAAAGATTAGCACATAAATATTAGAAGCGAAATGGAGTTTTTTCCCTATGGGGAAACATTAGTCATTGTGAAAGAAGTCTGGAGAGATTTGGGCAAATAAATTTGCTCTTTTTCCTCCCCCCAGTTGGCTGTATCATGCTGGGGAGATACGTCCTATGTTGCAGAGTGCGTGTACCTCTTGAACAGCTAGTTACATCTCCTTGCATTTACTGGTGAATTTAATAAAGTATCACCAGCATTGCTACTCATCCTTTCCTATTTTACCTTCCATTTCCCTCATTCTTGTTGCCCTGTGATTGTAACTCCTAAGTCAACGACTAACAATAATCTTTGCCTCAGGTTTTGTTTTATGGGGATCAAGGTCTAAAATAGGATGGATATAAATGTTAGCCTGCAAGAGCTTATAAATTAAATGAAAGAAAAATGTTGTATAACCAGCAGTAACAGAAATCTTGTCTTTGTCAACATGAAGTTTTTAGTCTCTTTATATTGTTACATATACATCTAGTAGGATGCTAAAGTCAAATCCCAAGAGTTTGTGCATGTATTAATACTTGTTATTCTATGCATAAGCACTGCTGAAACACTGAAAAATCTCAATAGGTATTTGCTAAGAAAAGTAAAGCTAGTAATGTGTTTACATTAAACAACCAATTTCAAAGGGCTATTTTATTCCAAATATATTTGGAATGGGTTCAAAGGATAGAAAACCTAGTGATCCCTGATTTTGTGAGCCATGCTAGTGATCTATATGCACATTTTGCTTCCCACTTACCCCTTTTCTGCATTAGTCCTTGAAAACCTCTGACTTAAAGGCTCTGAGGAAAAGCATGAACAAAAGGTATAATCAAATACAGAAAAGGAGACGTTTGCTGCAATTGATGCCTGACAAAGCCGTAAACACTTCGTGAACACTGGAGACATATGGTTGCCACAGTAGGAGTAAATAGGCCTGCTAGTGCAGAGCCCACGAAGCCAAGGATCCTGTGGAGTGTTTTGTAAGTTCTATATAGAAAGGAAGGTATTTGTTGTGTCCAAATAGGTACATGGATTGCTTCTTATTTTTTTAAAATATAAAATCCATCATTTCTACATGAGTGGCTGTTTATCCATATTGGCACTCTGGAGACACCTTAATCTACTTGAAAATGACATTGAATTTGATGTCATGATATGCTTCAAAAGAGTAGGTCTGTTCACAGAGAAAGATTGCAGTTCAGCAGTACTAACTTCATGGGACAAGAAGAAAGATTTTAACTGAAGTGTGGGCGTAGGGCTGTGCATGGCTGGCTGAGTTCTCCCTGTTATCAACATGAGTGTACAAGAGAAGAAAAGAAACAAAGGTTCATTGCTAGATGGTAATAAGGGCTTCAAAATGAGTAATAAACTTGTAATTTCTAAACGCATTGATCCATAGGATTCTAATCAATTTTTCAAAATGGAAAAATATTCTGAGAAAAGAGACCATTTTATACAAAAAGAATGGATATTCTATATTTTTGATTTTGATTTATTTACTTTTTTGTTGTTGTTCAGGTATAGTTGTTTTACAATGTTGTGTTAATTTCTACTATACAGCAAAGTGGAGTTCCCTGTGCTGTACAGAAGGTTCTTATTAGTTATCTATTTTATACATATTAGTATATACATGTCAATCCCTATCTCGTAGTTCATCCCACCATCATAGCCACTGCCCACTTTCTCCCCTTGGTGTCCGTACGTTTGTTCTCTACATCTGTGTCTCTATTTCTGCCTTGCAAACCAGTTCATCTGTACCATTTTTCTAGATTCCAAATATATGAGTTAATATATGATATTTGTTTTTCTCTTTCTGACTTACTTCACTTTGTATGACAGTTTCTAGGTCTATCCTCATCTCTACAAATGACCCAATTTCATTCCTTTTTATAGCTGAGTAATATTCCATGGTATCTATGTACCACATCTTCTTTATCCATTTGTCTGTCGATGGACATTTAGGTTGCTTCCATGACCTGAGTATTGTAAACAGTGCTGCAATGAGCATTGCGGTGCATGTTTCTTTTTGAATAATAGATTTCTCTGGTTATATGCCCAGTAGTGGCGTGGCTGGGTCGTATGGTAATTCTATTTTTATTTTTTAAGGAACCTCCATAATGTTCTCCATAGTGTCTGTATCAATTTACATTCCCACCAACAGTGTAGGAGACTTCCTTTTTCCCTACACCCTCTCCAGTGTTTGTTGTTTATAGATTTTCTGATGATGCCCATTCTGACTGGTGTGAGGTGATACCTCATTGTAGTTTTGATTTGCATTTCTCTAGTAATTAGTGATGTTGACCATCTTTTCATGTGCCTCTTGGACATCTGTATGTCTCCTTTGGAGAAATGTCTATTTAGGTCTTCTGCCCATTTTTTGATTGGGTTGTTTGTTTTTTTAATGTTGAGCTGCATGAACTATTTATGTATTTTGGAGATTAATCCTTTGTCTATAGATTCATTTGCAAATATTTTCTCCTATTCTGAGGGCTGTCTTTTTGTCTTGTTTATAGTTTCTTTTGCTGTGCAAAAGCTTTTAAGTTTCATTAGGTCCCATTTGTTTATTTTTGGTTTTATTTCCATTACTCTAGGAGGTGGGTCAAAAAGATCTTGCTGTGAGTTATGTCAAAGAGTGTTTTTCCTATGTTTTCCTCTAAGAGTTTTTACAGTGTCTGGTCTTACATTTAGATCTTTAATCCATTTTAAGTTTATTTTTGTGTATGGTGTTAGGAAGTGTGCTAATTTCATTCTTTTACATATAGCTCTCCAGTTTTCCCAGCACCACTTATTGAAGAGACTGTCTTTTCTCCATTGCATAGCCTTGCCTCCTTTTTCATAGATTAGTTGACCATAGGTGTGTGGGTTTATCTCTGGGCTTTCTATCTTGTTCCATTGATCTATATTTCTTTTTTCTGCCAGTACCATATTGTCTTGATTACTGTAGCTTTGTAGTATAGTCTGAAGTCAGGGAGTCTGATTCCTCCAACTCCATTTTTTCCCCTCAAGATTGCTTTGGCTATTTGGGGTCTTCTGTGTCTTCATACAAATTTTAAGATTTTTTGTTCTAGTTCTGTAAAAAATGCCATTGGTAATTTGATAGGGATTGCATTGAATCTGTAGATTGCTTTAGGTACTATAATCATTTTCACAGTATTGATTCTTCCAGTCCAGGAATGGATATTCTAATGCAATATTTCTATGTATACTAGTCATGTGCTTTTAAAACATACTTTAAAGAGCAATGAGACTTTTTTTTAATCATTTATGCATTTTTTCAACTCTTGGTATCATTTGAAATCTGAAGCCCTATAGGTAGGTGAGAGAAAGTGAGCAGCTTACAACAGGTATTAAAATGACTATTGAATATCTGTATACTCATTTTGAAAAAGACTGTTTTCTTAGTCTATCCTAGGGCACAGAATATTGATATAAAGCTCGTGGTTAATTACTTCTCAAACACAGGTGTTCACAGTGAACTTAACTGAGGGAATTTTAAAACTTGCTCCTCGAAGTCAAGAAACATAATATATGTACTCTATCTAAACAAAAGAACTCCAGAAATTAACTAAAAGTCTATTGAAAAAAAAAGGAAAAACGTCACTTTCATGAAAGTAGAATGAAGCTTAAAGTTTTGAGGAGTGGAATGAACTCTGTTTGATAAAAGATACTCTCTAAAATTAATAATTAACTTCTGTATATTCTTCAAGTTTTGCTTTACACTAGATATTTTAAAATAAATACAGCATATAAGATCTACAGCATATAAGATCCCTCATAACCAGACTCCAGATTATAGTCGCACTTTCATCCCTCTCAACCATGTACCCGATTCTGTAGTCAAATCTCTGATCCCCAAATCCGCAGAGCATTTTCTTTATCTTTGCCTTTGTTTATGCTACTTTCTTCACCTGGTAGTCCCTCTTCTATTCTTCTTCCCTCATCTACACTGTCTCCTTTTCCATCCAGCAAACTCCTACTCACTTTTAAAGGTGATATCTTCTCTATAACTTCCTGAGATCATCCCCCTTCCATTTCTCCTTCTAGGCAGAGTCAATTTTTCCCACAAATGTATCCCATTTAAATGTTAATAGTGCCTTTGTTTTAGCCCTTATCATCTTGTATTGTTATTTGCTACTGTTATTGTTATTTGAAACTACCTTATGTTTCCTGAGCTCTTTATAGAGGAAAAAAATTAATCTTGATCATTTATGTAAACTCTGCTCCTACTTACAGGGATTAGCACATGGTTATAGTGCAATAAATATTGTTGGATTGATGAAGATAGACTTTTATTACATGTCTCTTTAGTGTATATTTTCTATATGGATAGTAAGCTCATGTTTTCAAAATGATTTCTTATAAATGATTCTGTCTGTGTATGTCTGAGAAGATTTTTATTTCTCACATAAGTGATGGCTGAATTGAACATACAATTCTAGGGTTATATTTTTTTCTTTACAATTCTGGATATAACATCTTTCTCTGATAACCAGAAGAAATTATAGGCCAAACATTGCTCTTCCTGCTTTCAGGCAATATCCTTTCCTTTTGAAAATTTTTGTCACCTTTCAGCCCAAATGCTTTGTTCTTGTCATTCACTTGGCCACATTTTGTTCTGATGTGCCTCTCTGTCCAGTGGTCCATTGATCACTTCTGTGATTTTCTCATCATTCTAGTCATGTTGTTCAACCATAGTCTTTTTTAAAAACTTTTGAAGTTTTCTTTAGCATGTATCTCTGCTAGTTAAAATGTAATAAACACCCTGTAGAAGTAATGATTTTTGAGGTCTCAGGATTATGTGTAACTTTTCTTTCTAAATAACAAAAACTCAATTCAGTGTTCTGCATATATTGTCCTTCAAAACAAAATTCTTCAATAAATCAAATAATTGAGCAGTACTCTGTAGGTCACTCACCTTTTCTATTATCAGTTTCATTAAAACTAAAAGTTAGTACTGGATGCAAAAGTTTTCTAATTTTTCACACCATGCATCCTTTTAATAAAGCACACTAGGTTATGCCGAATGATTGTGTATTGTTGAATTGTTGCGGAAACACATTAGGTCATCAACAAACTTTTTTTTAATTGAATGACTTGATGTATCAATCAAAATCCTTGTCTGATTTATAGGTTTGAAAAAATTTATTGGAGCTCTGTTAGCCTGAGAGGGTACTTTTTTCCATACTCATTACCCACCTTGCTGGCATCCTGAACAGGTAAAACAAATAAATCTTACAGTGGGAAAATGGCTTTCATAATGGTAATAAAAAAAACAGGACTCTGGAATCAAGCACATTTTGATTTCATATTTACTACTTAGCTGTATGATGAAAAAGTTAATCTCATTTTTCTTATTGTAAAATGAAATCCTTCTTCATAGTGCTGTTGTCAGAATTTAACGTGAATATGTAAGTAAAAATTCGGCACGGTAGTCAACCCTAAACATGACTTTATCTAGAAGAAAGCCAAATTTTTATAATTAACTTTTTTAGTAAACCACTCTTAACTGGAGAATTAAATAAGAACAGTCAGTGGAAAAATAGAAAGCCCTTGTCTTTGCTTTTTAAAAAATGGTACATTTTAAAGCACTTTTAAGAAGAGCTTTCACAGAAAACAAGTAGTTTTATCCCTACTTGTTGAGCCTTTTAGGGCAGAATTAAGATGTATTACTGGATGGAATCTTAGTTCTTTCAGGAGAGCTCAAAAAGAAGGCTAAATAACTGTAAACTTGGTGAAATCTAATTGTATTTCTCTGTTTTGCTAAATAAACTATTTGCTTCCTCCATCCTTTGCCATCCTTCTACACAGTTAGGGGCGTTTCCAGTCATTTGGCAATTTGTTCATAATAGGGAGAATAATGTATAATCAAAACTTGATTTCATGCCTGATTTGATTACAGGGTACTGATTAAACCAATGCTAGCAAATTTTGTTTAATTCAGTAATTAGGAGAGGGGTGATTTCCCATACATCTTTGAGAGACCAATCACTGTAGGTAAAACTCCCTGTCTTTTACGATGGGGAGGCCTGAATCAGGCTTTATATAATGTATTCATTCTGTTAAATGTAAATTTATTAACAGGTTTTTATGTTTTCCCAAGAAACTGGGACTTTTTAGGTCCTGAGTAAATGAAAGCAAAGCGATCTCCTTGTCTCTTGAGTTTAATGACATTTATTACTTCAGAGTCTTGACAAGTCCCATTATTACATTTCACTTTTTGAAAAGTGGCTGTATGCTAAGCCTGGTACCTGACATAGCATTAGATATCTTGCCCAGTAGGTTTACAAGTTAATTCATTAAACCAAATCATTTTCATTAGAACACTGGCCTGATATGTTACCGGTACCACTAAAATAATTTTATTCTGTCCATTATGGTAAGTGATACGTCTGATACAGTTATTAAGTTAAAGTGTTCTCTCAAATTCTCATGTTCAGTTATTCTTGCCACAACTCACAATGTTGATGGCTCTCTCAGGAAGCATTACCTATAAGGATAAATTCCAACTTTGTTTCTTGGTATTGGTATTCCTCCACAGTTTGGTCACAGCATACTTTTCCAACCTCTTCCCCTACTATTCTGTACCCAAATCTTCCACAGCAACCAGGCTGCCCTATTCATGTCTGAAGCTCTGCTAGGAACACTGTAGCTGCCCAATACTTCTCCTTTTAAAGAGAAGGCTTCGCCTCTCCTTTGTTTAGGCAAACTTCCTTTGTGATCAGATCCAACCCCACATTTTTCATGAAGAGTTTCCTTTCTTCTTCTCATCTGTACATCTCTTTTACACATAACATTACATTCTGATAAAAATAGCCCTTTTTCTGCTGTCCTTACTGTGCTGCTAACAGGTATCATACTTACTTCTCAGGTGACTACTCCTGGAACTTCTAATTTGGTTTTTATCTTGTGTAAGGATATAACTACTCTGTTGTAGTTTTCTCTATCCACCCAAAATGTAGCACCAAATGCATAGAGAACAGCGCTCACGTTAAAAATGTCTCAGTACTTGCATATTGTATTTTGTCTGGAGTCAGAGGAGAGGTAATGCCTCTCTACCAAAGGCACTCTTAATAAAATCAGTTCTAAGTTCTCACTTCAAAGATTGGTGGTCACTCTTCTCATTTCTTTGCTTCTATTGAGGTTATGACATGCCTTAGACCATAGTTGCTTCCAGCTATATTTTCTATAATTGTTGAGTAATGTTCCCAGGAAAAAGTGATATTTGCTAAATCCCTAACCTGTATGGAGACTTCTATAAATTTATAATTTCAAATTCAGCTTTAGCTCTATGTGTGCTATATTATATATTCCTTGAATCTTCTTGAACTTCACTTCTTGGACGTACTGAACAGTGCTATTACGCTATCACTTGTACATTTTTTTCAGGCATTATAGTACAAAAATATTAAACAAATTAGAAAATAATAAATTAATTAACATGAAGCCACAGTAGAATAAAGAGCAGAGATTTCACATCTTACTGAATTTAAGATAACTCAATCTATTGCTTATTGGCTGAGTATTGGTGAAATGGTGCAAAAAAACTTTTAACCAAGGATATTTACAATAGATTTATTCACTAGGTTTCATTGGCTGAGAGCATAAGACAGGAATAAAATGTATTCAGTATATTAATAGTATAATCTATTAGATTGGTACATATATAATGTATGTTTATGTATATGCACACATATATATTAAATATTTCAGAGAAAAATAACATTATAATAGTTCCCCCAGGATGCTGAAAGAATAGGCTATGCTTATGTTAAAACTTAAAACCACAAAAAATGGGTAAGTATGTTTGGATAATTACTTCAGTAATGTAAAATAGATGATTTGCTACTTCAGTGATTTTCATGTACTGTATATTCAATAAATTCTGATAATATTAATATATTTGCAATATTTTTGGAACCAAGGATTTCAAAACTCAGTCCTGGATATTAGATGCTAATAATATTAATGAAAAGAGATGTGGCATTATATAACTATAAAATAATGTCGACTCCTCAACTCACATACTATACATGCTATTGTGATGAATTCTTAATGTGTAAATATTGCTAGGCTACAGTCCCTAGTTATTCAATCAAACACTAATCTAGGTATTGCTCTGAAGGTATTTCCATAGATGTGATTATCATCAGTTGATTTTAAGTAAAATAGAATTTTCCAGATAATCTGGATATGCCTGATTTAATCATTTGAAATGCCTTAAGATCAGAGCTGAAGTTTCCCTGATGAAGAAGAAATTCCACCTGTGGACAACAGTTTCAGCCATGGCTAGCAGGGTCCCACACGGCCTTTCCTGACAGATAGCCTTTCCTGACAGCCTGCCTCATACATTTTGGGCTTGCCCAGCCAGCCCCAAGATCCCGCAAGCCAGTGCCCTGCAATCGGTCTCAATTTATATCTACTGTTGGTCTGTTTCTATGGTTGAAGCTTGACTGATGGAACTGTGCACACTCAGTGTGTGTATGTGTGTTTGCACTTATATACAAATATGCAAGTATGTAGGTTTATACACACACACTCAGATCTGTTAATAGAGTAAGCAGATAATCCACTTAGGGTAGATAATATGTTCACTCGATAGGGTGGCTTTTTTATGCTTAGAACAAAATGGTGGCCAACAATTAGCCAGGTAAAAAAGGTGGGCGGTGGACTGAGTATTATGAGCACATGAATCAGTGTGTGCAAAGGCTTGGAGATCAGAATGAGTAGGGTGCTGTCTGGAAATATGAGATGGATATGGAACCAAGACTATAAGTTTGAGAGGGTCAAGAGACTAGACCGGTACTGGCCAAGTCCCAGGGAATTTAGCCTTGCTCGAAAATTTGTATTTTGTCCTAGTGTAATGTAGTTAAAACCTGGATCTATACCTTCTGGTGTCTGTGACCTTAGGCAAGTCCCTTTAGCTTTGGTAGTATCAGAACTTTTTTAGTTTTGCCTTGAATATTAGCTTTCCTGCCACTACTTTTAAAAATATATAACAAAGTGGTTTGTTTTCTAAAGTCCTAACATAGTAGGTATGCCCAGGCAAGTTGGTTGATAGATGAGTGTCCAGGGCTCTTGTAGAGAAGGAGGACAGCATCTCAAACTTATTACTTAGGAACATAAAAGGTGGCTCAAACCCATCACACCACCATATGTTGACAGCTGAGAACACTGAAAAGGGAGGAACCAGGATAGAAAAGTCTTCTTTTCAAGTTCCTGAAAACTGCAGCCCAAGGTGGCACTGGTGGCCTATTTATTCCCTGGAGCTCTGGAAGAGTTCTGTTTATGTAATTCTAGGCAGAAAATGTATGTTTTATCTTGATAAAGAGGGATAGTTTATGATTAGAGGAATATTTCCTTAGTGTTTGTAATTGAAATAGAATTGACATATAAAGTTAGTTTCAAGTGTACAACATAATGATTCAGTATTTGTATATATGCATATGATCATCATCACAATAAGTCTAGTTAATATCCATCACCACACATAGTTACAAATTTTCTTTCCTTGATGTGAGAACATTTGAAACCTACTCTATGAGGAGCTTTCAAATATACAATACAATATTAACTATAGTCACCATGCTCTACATTACATCCCGTGACATTTATTTTATAAATGGAAGCTTGCATATTTTGAGCCCTTTAACCCATTTTGCCCAACCCACACTAAGCTTCTGCAACCACTAATCTGTTCTTTGTATATATGAGCTTGTTTTTCTTCCCAGATGCCACATGTAAGTGAGATCACACTGTATTTGTCTTTGTCTGTCTGACTCATTTCACTTAGTATAATGCCATCAAGGTGCATCTGTGTTGCTGCAGATTGCAAGATTTCCTTCTTTTCATGGCTGAGTAACAATCCTTTGTGTGTGTGTGTATATATATATTATATATTATATGTATATATATAATATATATATTATATATATATTATATATATAGCAATTTTCTTTATTCATCTGTTGATGAACTTAGAATGTTTTCATGTCTTGGCTACTATAAATAATGCTGCACTGAACATGGCAGTGCAGATATCTTTTAGAGTTTGTGTTTTCATTTTCTCCAGATAGATACATAGAAATGGAATTGCTGGAAAATAGAGTAGTTCAATTTTTTACTTTTTGAGGAAACTCCATACTGTTTTCCAGTGGCTACCCAAATTTAGAGTTCCACCAGCAGTTCACAAGGTTTCCTTATTCTCTGCATCCTTACCAACATTTGTAATTTCTTATCTTTTTGATAATGGCCGTTCTAACAGGCATGAAGTGATATCTCACTGTGCTTTTGATTTGCATTTCTCTTATGCTTAATGGTGTTGAGTATGCAACTGTCAGTCATCTGTATGCCTTCTTTGGAAACAGTCTGTTCAGGTTCTCACCCTTTTTTTGTTTTGTTTTTATTTTATTTTATTGAAGTATAGCTGATTTACAATGTAGTGTTAATTACTTCTGTATAGCTAAGTGATTCAGTTTTATATTTATATATATATATATAAATATAAAACTGTGCCATATAATAGGGCCTTGCTGCTTATCCATTCTACATATAAAAGCCTACATCTGCTAATCCCAACCTCCCACTCCATCCCTCCCCCAACCCGTTCCCCCTTGGCAACCACCAGTCTATTCTCTATGTCCATGATTCTGTTTCTGTTTCATAGATAGGTTCACTCATGTCACATTTTAGATTCCACATGTAAGTTATATTATATTGTATTTGTCTTTCTCTTTCTGACTTAACTTCAGTTAGTATGATAATCTCTAGTTGCATCCATGTTGCTGCAAATGCCATTGTTTTTTTCTTTTTTATGGCTGAGTAGTATTTGCTGTATATATGTAACACATCTTTATCCATTCATCTGTTCATGGACTTTTAGGTTGTTTCCATGTCTTGGCTATTGAGAATAGTGCTGCTATGAACATAGGGGTGCATGTATTTTTTCAAATTATAGTTTTGTCTGGATACATGCTCAGGAGTGAGATTGCTGGATCATATGGTAATTCTATTTTTAGTTTTCTGAGAAACCTCCACACTGTTTCCACAGTGGCTGCACCAATTTACATTCCCACCAACAGCATAGGAGGGTTTCCTTTTCTCCACATTCTCTCCAGCATTTATTATTTGTAGACTTTTTAATGATAGCCATTCTGACCTGGTGTGAGGTGGTACCTCATTATAGTTTTGATTTGCATTTCTCTAATAATTAGCAATGTTGAGCATCTTTTCATGTGCCTCTTGGTCATCTGTATGTCATCAAATACAGTCCATATATCTGGGCTATAATTTGCAAATAACTTTTCCTGAAATAAAAACAAATGCTAGTCTTCTGCCCTTGATTTTTGGTTGCACATTTGATTCACACAATAATCCTGTGATTTAAGGAAGAAATGTAGTTCTACTAAGTAAAGACACAGAGTTGTATTTTTAAAATGCCTGTGTTTTATGTATTATGCCAAGTTGTTATACCAAGGTGTCTTCATTTTAAACCAGTAACCTACCAGTTTTGGACTGCCTGGTGATTCTGCATTGCCCATGCTTCTGCAACTTTACCATTACTGTGGTATATCTGAAAAATAGAGAGATATCTTTGGTTTGTCTTAAGTTTTTAAACAATTCTGAAAGGAGGTCCTTGAAACAGAGGATAATAACTATTAATGAATGTAACATAAAATTTAAAGAATATATGTAACCTAGAAGTATCAAACTTCCCAAGGCAGCAGCTGTCAACAGCATGGGACTCTTCTGTGATTTATACTGGCAAGCCTAACACAGCATTCTTCATGATTTTTAAGGGAATTGAATTCAAACACAATGAAAATACATAAAACAATGTGAAACGTGCATAACAATTCCCAAGAAGACAATTTGGACTTAGAAATATTTTGAACTTCAAATCACACAATTCAATTTTATATCTGTGATCTCACACTACAAAAATCAATTCATATTTTAGACCTATCATTTTTAAATTCCTTAAGGAAAGGAAGCGTCCAAATCAATTTTGTGATTATCAGCTACATCTTTGTAAACGTGGATATATGTATTGTCAACATAATAATTTATTTATGTTGGTTATGCTGGGTCTTAGTTGCGGCTCCAGGGCTCCTTAGTTGCAGCATGTGAACTCTTAGTTGTGAGATGCACATGGGATCTAGTTCCCTGACCAGGGATTGAACCCGGACCCCTGCATAGGGAGCATGGAGTCTTATCCAGTGTGCCATCAGGGAAGTCCCTATAAATGTATTTTTAAATAGCTTTCTCTGAATGCATTAAGGCTAAAGATATATAATGTTTAATTTACAAATATGAAATAAGTGCTTACTTAAATTTAAAAAAAATGTAATAAAAAAGCCAAAAGCTACAATAAATGATTTTTTTACTGAAGATTTGATGGTGGAAATCAGCTACTATTTTTTCCTTTGTGTTTTACAGAGAAACTCCTAGTTTTCACAAGAACACTCTGCATGTTACTTATGATAAGTGGCCCTAAAATGTAATTTCCACAAGGAACAGAATTTTTGTTTGCCTTATTCACTGTTGTAATCTAAAAGGTCTAGAAATAATGCTTGACCCATAGTAGACACTCAAAAAGCTTTTGCTGAAAGTCTAAATAATCACTTCTTGATTATTGACTTCTTGACTATCAGGTCAGTAGTCATAAAAGTTTAGAATATCAACCCCATAATTCAATGTGTTCTCCTTTGCTTTTGATTAACCATATAGTCCTCCGAGGAGATAGAGGTTACTTCATTTTAATTCAAGGGAAACAACAAATAAAAAGAGGGTTGACAAGGATTGCTTTTGTGGGAACAAAACAATGAAAATGAGAACATTTTTACAAGATAAAGTAGGTTGATTCTGTTGGTTTTTGGGATTAATATTATTGTTTTTTGTCTCTATTTTTATTTTTTTCCTACACAAGAAGCAAAACACTGAAGTAGAAAAAAACTGGAGTAAATACTCAAGTTTTCTTCTGGAATGGCTCTGAGGGCAGAGGTTGGAAATCTAATCTTAAAAGCAAATCTTAAGGATCCCCTTTGTCCAATCACTCTTCTACTTATCTTCTTGGCTCTGCATTTTCTTCCAGTTATTCTGTCAGCCTGTGGTAACAATATAAGGCCACCAGGAAGAAGTATAAATCTTAAATCCTGACCTTCTATTGTTTAGGAGATACTTTTGCCAAGGTTATATCTTTGTAGATTTTTTTTTAACCAATAAATTGAACATAACATTTTTTCTAAGATCTGTGTAGATGAAATTTCATCACCCGTCCTTTCTTTTATCTTTCAAAACAGCATTCCTCTTGCAACAGTAAGTACAGAATCACCCAAGCTGCTTAGGAAAAGGGTCCCTGCTACCCCTATTTTGAGGGGGAAAAGATATCTGGAGTCAAGGTAATAGAGAAGATCAGTGGAAATAAGTTATATCTATATGTTATCCTGGAGATGTATTTGCTATCACCAATAAAAAATGAACACCCTCATGCTTACCTGAATACCTCAATGCATTTTTTTTTTCTCACCTTTGGCTTGATTGATTATTTTTTCAGTTAATGTTACAGACCATACTGCAGGATCAAACAGATTTCCATGGCAAGTATCATCATTTCCCATTGTTACTACCATAAATAGATTTGGCTTTTCTAGATTCAGCAACTTTGGTTTGTCCTCTGCTTACAGCTGCTCTTTTTTTTCTCTCCTCTTTTCTGCCATGCCTTTTTTCTCTTACCTGATTTTCTTCAAACTCATCTGTTAGCACTTTATCTCTTGTTCTCTCTTTTTTTTTTACATTTTTTTTAACTTTTAATTTTATATTGAGATCTTAGTTCTCTCTTTCTGATGCTACTTCCCTCCCTGCCCACATTTTCCTTCCCCATATCCCTTTTTATTTCAAGAACTCGTAATGGGCTCAAGTTCTTTCAAATGCTGGAGGGAGGGGCTATTTACCCTTCAGGAAGCCTCCATCACAGAGCTTTGAGAAGAAAGAATGGCCGTTGCCACTAGGAGGGCAATTCTTGCTAAGAATCAAAACAATCTTCTATACTGTTTTCAGTTTCTTCAGTTTAAGGCAACTCCAATAGAATAAAAGCCACATATCATACGTGGCATCTTTTTGGAACGGCAGAACTTGAATTCAGTGTATTAGAAGCATGGCGATTACTCTTTTATATTTTCCTCTTTATTCTTCCCTTCAGTTTTCTTTGGCACTCCCTTTGACAACAAACTTTAGGAATGCATTAACACTGGATCACGCGCGCTATTTTACCTGTGGGAAGAGGTGAGAATGGAAAAGACAGTAGTGAGGAGAAAGGAAGTTCTGATATAATTAACCTCTGGACAGGGTTGGAAGTCTCCTCAGTGGTAGAAATGTGGTTGGTGTTTACTGAAATCTTCACATCTCAGGAACACTTTCCTAGCTGCATAGTAAACTCTTGGATAAGCTGAAGAGTGAGCATAATTTAGAATCCCCATTAGGAAGATTCCATATAGAGAACTGAGTGTTAATAAAGGCATAATCAGGGTAAGGAGAGAGAAAGGGGAAGCAGCAAAAGTAATGAAAGAGGTAGGAAAACAACTGGAATAGTTGGTCATTTTTAAGACTGGTCCTGATTACTAACACTATATCCTGTGAGAATCTCTCAGGGACTCAGGGAGAGGTAACTCTGCTTGTCTATTTGTAAATAAGATTCATTTTTGTGTCTCACAGAAAAAGTGTAGGTAAATACAATAGGTCAGGGCTTGAAAAAATGCTTATGTATTGTTGTAATGGAAAGAAAAAATGGGAAATGTTCTTAGCTTTTGTTCATCAACTTACTAGTGTATGTGCTTAGAAAAGCCAGTTAGCTCCAGATATCTCAAGTCCTCATATATAAAATAAAAATCCTCTATGATCCTAAATTCTACAATTATAGAAGAACCTCATTGAGATTAATAATAACAATAATTCATATTTATTAACATATTTTATGCCAGGCACTATGCTAACATTTGCATACATTATCTCAGTTAATATTCACAACAACCTAACAACGTTAGGGATGCAATAAATTATTTCCACTCTATACATAAAGAAATAAAGGAACCAAATAACTTGACCAATATGATATATCTTATAGGGGATAGTGCTGATATTTAAAATTTTAGTCCAAAGCCCAGAATACTAACCATTAGATTATATATCTTATACTATGCTTGTCTCTTCCTCCTCACATTTTTCTTCAAAAAGCAATACTCCTGGCAGTCAAATTATCCACCATATTATATGCATGCAATCTTTTTCTTTAACTTTTTATTTTATGTTGGAGTAGAGACAATTAACAATGTTGTGATAGTTGCAGGTACACAGCAATGGAACTCAGCCATACATATACATGTATCCATTCTCTCCCAAACTCCCCTCCCATCCAGACTGCCACATAACGTTGAGCAGAGTTCCCTATGCTATACAGTAGGTCCTTGTTGATTATCCATTTTAAAAATAGCAGTGTGTACATGTTGATCCCAAACTCCCTAATTATACCTTCCTCCCATGCTTCCCACCTGCCCCAGTAACCATAAGTTTATTCTCTAAGTTTATGAGTCTGTTTCTGTTTTGTAAGTTCATTTGTATCATTTCCTTTTTTTAAATAGGTCTTTATTGGAGTATAATTGCTTCACAGTACTGTGTTAGTTTCTCCTGTACACCAAAGTGAATTAGCCATATGCATACATGTGTCCCCATATCCCCTCCCTCTTGAGCCTCCCTTCCATCCTCCCTATCCCACCTCTCTAGGTCATCACAAAGAACCGAGCTTATCTCCCTGTGCTATGCTGCTGCTTCCCACTAGCTAACTATTTTATATTCGGTAGTTTATATATGTTGATGCTACACCCGCTTCCCCCTTCCACCCCATGTCCTCAAATCCATTCTCTATGTCTACATCTTCATTCCTGCCCTGCAGCTAGGTTCATCAGTACCATTTTTTTTTTTTTTTTTAGATTCCATATATACACATTAGCATACGGTATTTTTTTTCTCTTTCTGACATACTTCACTCTGTATGATAGACTCTAGGTCCATCCACCTCACTACAAATAACTCAATTTCATTTCTTTTTATGGCTGAATAATATTCCATTGTATATATGTGCCACATCTTCTTTATCCATTCATCTTTCGATGGACATTTAGGTTGGTTCCATGTTCTGGCTATTGTAAATAGTGCTGTAATGAACACTGTGGTACGTGTCTCTTTTTGAATTATAATTTTCTCAGGGTATATGCCCAGTAGTGGGATTGCTGGGTCATATGGTAGTTCTATTTTTAGTTATTTAGGAACCTCCCCTCCATACTGTTTTCCATAGTGGTTGTATCAATTTACATTCCCAACAACAGTGTAGGTGCGTTGCTTTTTCACCACATCCTTTCCAGCATATATTGTTTCTAGATTTTTTGATAATGACCATTCTGACAGGCGTGAGGTGATACCTCATTGTAGTTTTGATTTGCATTTCTCTAAAAATTAGTGACATTGAGCATCTTTTCGTGTGCCTCTTGGCCATCTGTATGTCTTCCTTGGTAAAATGTCTATTTAGGTCTTCTGCCCATTTTTTAATTGGATTGTTTGTTTTTTTGATATTGAGCTCTATGAGCTGTTTATATATTTTGGAGATTAATCCTTTGTCTGTTTTTTCATTTGCAAATATTTTCTCCCATTCTGAGGGTTGTCTTTTGTCTTGTTTATGGTTTCCTTTGCTGTGCAAAAGCTTTTAAGTTTAATTAAGTCCCATTTGTTTATTTTTATTTTTATTTCTGTTACTCTAGGAGGTGGGTCAAAAAAGATCTTGCTGTGGTTTATGTCAAAGAGTGTTTTTCCCATGTTTTACTGTAAGAGTTTCATAGTGTCTGGTCTTACATTTAGGTCTTTAATCCATTTGGAGTTGATTTTTGTGTATGGTATTAGATAGTGTTCTGATTTCATTCTTTTACATGTAGTTCTCCAGTTTTCCCAGCACCACTTATTGAAGAGGCTGTCTTTTCTCCATTGTAGGTACAGGGTAGAATGCCCAGAGAACCCATGCACATATGGTCACCTCATTTATGACAAAGGAGGTATCATTTCCTTTTTAGATTATGCATATAAGGTCTATCATACGATCTTTCTCTTTCTCTGTCGGACTTACTTCACTCAGTATGACAATCTCTGGGTCCATCCATGTTGCTGCAAATGGAGTTATTTCATTCTTTTTAATGGCTGAGTAATATTCCATTGTATATATGTACCACATCTTCTTTATCCATTTTTCTGTCGATGGACATTTAGGTTGCTTACATGTCTTGGCTATTGTAAACAGTGCTGCAATGAACATTGGGGTGCATGTATCCTTTTGAACCCGTTTTCTCTGGACATATGCCCAGGAGTGGGAGTGCAGGATCATATGGTGCCTCTATTTTAGTATCTTAAGGAACCTCCATACTTTTCTCCATAGTGGCTGTACCAATTTACATTCCCACAAACAGTGTAAGAGGGTTCCCGTCTCTCCACACCCTCTCCAGCATTTATTGTTTGTGGATTTTTTTGATGATAGCCATTTTGACTAGTGTGAGGTGATATCTCATCGTAGTTTTCATTTTCATTTCTCTAATAATTAGCGATGTTGAACATCTTTTCATGTGCCTCCTGGCCATCTGTATGCCTTTTTTGGAGAAATGTCTATTTAGGTCTTCTGCCCATTTTTTGATTGGGTTTTTGTTTTGGTGATATTAAGCCCATGAGCTGTTTGTAAATTTTGGAGACTAATACCTTATCAGTCACATCATTTGCAAATACTTTCTCCCAATCTGTGGGTTTTCTTTTCATTTTGTGTTATGGTTTCCTTTGTTGTGTGAAAGCTTTTGAGTTTAATTAGGTCCCAATTTTTTTTTTAATTTATTTTTGGCTGTGTTGGGGCTTTGTTGCTGCACACAAGCTTCTCTAGTTCTGGTGAGTGGGGGCTACTCTGCATTGCAATGCACGGGCTTCTCATTGCGATGGCTTCTCTTGTTGTGGAACATGGGCTTTAGGCACATGAGCTTCAGTAGTTGCAGCACCCTAGAGCATGTGGACTTCAGTAGTTGCAGCACGTGGGCTCAGTAGTTGTGGCATGTGGGCTCAGTTGTTGTGGCGCACATGCCTAGTTTCTCTGCGGCATGTGGGATCTTCCCGGACCAGGGATCGAATCCGTGTCCCCTGCATTGGCAGGTGGATTCTTAACCACTGCATCACCAGGGAAGTCCAGGTCCCATTTGTTTATTTTTGTTTTTATTTCCCTTATTTTGGGAGACAGATCAAAAAAAGTTATTGCTACAATTTATGTCAGAAAATGTTCTGCCTATGTTTTTCTCTAAGAGTTTCATAATGTCTGTCTGACATTTAGGTCTTTAATCCTTTCTGAGCTGATTTTTGTGTATGGTGTTAAAGAATGATCTAATTTCATTTTTTTACATGTAGCTGTCCAGTTTTCCCAGCACCATTTATTGAAGAGACTGTTTTTCCACCATTGTGTAGTCTTACCTCCTTTGTCTTAGATTAATTGACTATAGGTGTGTGGGTTTATTTCTGGGCTTTCTATCCTGTTCCACTGATTTATAGTTCTATTTTTGTGCGACTACCATACTGTTTTGATGACTATAGCTTTGTAGTATAGTCTGAAGTCAGGGAGCCTGATTCCTGCAACTCCATTTTTCTTTCTCAGGATTGCTTTGTCTATTTGGGGTCTTTTATGTCTCCATACAAATTTTAAGATTTTTTTTTTGTTCTAGTTCTGTGAAAAATGCCATTGGTAATTTGATAGGGATTGCATTGAATCTGTAGATTGTTTTGGGTAGTATAGTCAATTTGACAATTCTGATTATTCCTATCCACGAACATGGTATATCTTTCCATCTGTTTGTGTCTTTTTTTATTTCTTTCATCATCATCTTATAGTTTTCTGAGTATAGGTCTTTGTCTCCTTAGGTAGGTTTACCCCTAGGTATTTTTTTCTTTTTGATTCGATGGTAAATGGGATTGTTTCTTGAATGTCTCATTTAGGTCTTTCATTCTTAGTGTATAAAAATACAACAGATTTCTGTGTATTAATTTTGTATCCTGCAACTTTACCAAATTCATTGATGAGCTCTGGTAGTTTTCTGGTAGCGTCTTTAGGATCTTCTATCTATAGTATCATTTCATCTACAAACAGTGACAGTTTCCCTTCTTCTTTTCCAATTTGGATTCTTGGATTCATTTTATTTCCTTTTCTTCTCTATTTGCTGTAGCTAGGACTTCCAAAACTATGTTGAATAAAAGTGGCGAGAGTGGACATCCTTGTCTTGTTCCTGATCTTAGAGGAAATGCTTTCAGCTTTTCACCATTGAGTATGATGTTAGCTGTAGGCTTGTCATATATGGCCTTTATTATGTTGAGGTATGTTCCCTCTGTGCCCACTTTCTGGAGAGTTTTTATCATAAATGGGTGCTGAATTTTGTCAAAAGCTGTTTCTGCATCTGTTGAGATAATCATATGGTTTTCATTCTTCAATTTGTTGATGTCGTGTATCGCACTGATTGATTTGCATATATTGAAAAATCCTTGCATCCCTGGGATAAATCCCACTTGGTCAAGGTGTATGATCCTTTTAATGTATTGTTGGATTCAGTTTGCTAGTATTTCCTAGAGGATTTTTAGGTCTATTTTCACCAGTGATATTGGCCTGTAATTTTTTTGTGTGCGTGTGGTGTCATTGTCTGGTTTTGGTATCAGGGTGATGGTGGCCTCATAGAATGAGTTTGGGAGTTTTCCTTCCCCTGCAATTTTTTGGAACAGTTTGAGAAGGATAGGTGTTAGCTCTTCTCTAAATGTTTGATAGAATATGCTTGTGAAGCCATCAGGTCCTGGACTTTTGTTTGTTAGGAGTTTTTTAATCACAGTTTCAATTTCAGTGCTTGTGATTTGTTTGTTCATATTTTCTGTTACTTCCTGGTTCAGTCTTGGTAGACTGTACCTTTCTAAGAATTTGTCCATTTCTTCCAGGTTGTCCATTTTATTGGCATACAGTTGTTTCTAGTAGTCTCTTATGATCCTTTGTATTTCTGTGGTGTCAGTTGTAACTTCTCCTTTTTCATTTCTAATTTTGTTGATTTGAGTCCTCTCCCTTTTTTTCTTGATGAGTCTGGCTAAAGGTTTATCAATTTTCTTTATCTTTTCAAAGAACAAGCTTCTATTTTCATTGATCTTTTCTCTTGTTTTCTTCATCTCTATTTCATTTATTTCTGCTCTGCTGTTTATGATTTCTTTCCTTCTACTGACTTTAGGTTTTGTTTGTTCTTCTTTCTCTAGTTGCTTTAGGTGTAAGGTTAGGTTATTTGAGATTCTTCTTGTTCCCTGAGGTAAAATTGTATTGCTATATACTTCCCTCTTAGAACTACTTTTGCTGCATCCAGTAGGTTTTGGATTGTTGTGCTTTCATTTTCATTTGTCTCTAGGTATTTTTTGATTTCCTCTTTGATTTCTTCAGTGATCCATTGGTTGTTTAGTAGCATATTTTCAAGCCTCCATGTGTTTGTGTTTTTTATAGTTTTTTTCCTTGTAGTTTATTTCTAGTCTCAGCCTGTGATCAGAAAAGATGCTTGATGTGATTTCAGTTTTTTAAAATTTACCAATATTCGCCCTGTATGTGATCAGTCCTAGACAGTGTTCCGTGTGCACTTGAGAGGAATGTGTATTCTGCTGCTTTTGGATGGAATGCTCTATAAATATCATTTAAGTCCATCTGGACTAATGTGTCATTTAACACCTGTGTTTCCATATTGATTTTCTGTCTGGCTGATCTATCCATTGAAGGAAGTAGGGTGTTAAATTCCCCCATTATTATTGTGTTACTGTTGATTTCTCCCTTTATGGGTGTTAGTATTTGCCATACATATTGAGGTGCTCCTATGTTGGGTGCACATATATTTACAATTGTTATATCTTCTTCTTGGGTTGATCCCTTGATCATTATGTAGTGTCCTTCTTTGTCTCTTATAACAGTCTTTATTTTAAAGTCTATTTTGTCTGATATGAATACTGCTGCTCCTGCTTTCTTTTGATTTCCATTTGCATGGAATACCTTTCTCCATCCCCTCACTTTCAGTCTGTATGTATCCCTAGATCTGAAGTGGGTGTCTTTTAGACAGCATATATATGGGTCTTGTTTCTGTATTCACTCAGCCAGTCTGTGTCTTTTGGTTGGCACATTTAATCCATTTACATGTAAGGTAATTATCAATGTGTGTATTCCTATTGCCATTTTCTTAATTGTTTTGGGTTTGTTTTTATAGGTCTTTTTTCTTCCCTTCTTCTTTTGTTTTCTTGTGGTTTGATGACCATTTTTAGTGTTGTGTTTGGCTTGCTTTTTCCTTTGTGTGTATGTATCTATTGTAGTTTTGGGATTTGCTCTTCCCATGAGGTTTTGATATAACAGCCTATATATATACAATTTTTTTTTTTAAGTTGCTAGTCTCTTTCCCACCTAAAGTAGTTCCTTTAGTGTATGTTGCACAGCAAATCTGGTGGTGCTGAATTCTCTTAGCTTTTGCTTGTCTGTAAAGCTTTTGGTTTCTCCATCAAATCTGAATGAGAGCCTTGCTGGGTAGAGTATTCTTGGTTGTAAGTTCTTCCCATTCATCACTTTAAATGTATCATGCCATTCCCTTTTGGCTTGCAGAGTTTCTGCTGAGAAATCAACTGATAACCTTATGGGAGTTCCCTTGTATGTTATTTTTCGTTTTTCTCTTGTTGCTTTTAATATTTTTTCTTTGTCTTTAATTTTTGTCAATTTAATTACTATGTGTCTTGGCATGTTCCTCCTTAGGTTTATCCTGCCTGAGACTCTCTGCTTACTGGACTTGATTGACTGTTTCCTTTCCCATTTTAGGGAAGTTTTCAGCTATTATATCTTCAAATAGATTCTCAGGTCCTTTCTCTCTCTCTTCTCCTTCTGGGACCCCTATAACGTGAATGTTGGTGTGTTTAATGTTGTCCCAGAGGTCTCTTAGGCTGTCTTTATTTCTTTTCAGTCTTTTTTCTGTTCCGTGGCAGTGATTTCCACCATTCTGTTTTCCAGGTCTTTTATCTGTTCTTCTGCCTTAGTTATTCTGCAGTTGATTCCTTCTAGTATATTTTTCATTTCAGTTATTATATTGTTGATCTCTGTTTGTTTGTTCTTTAGTTCTCCAGGTCTTTGTTAAACACTTCTTGCATCTTTTCAATCTCTGCCTCCATTCTTTTTCTGAGATCCTGGATCATCTTCACTATCATTATTCTGAGTTCTTTTTCTGGAAGTCTTCCTGTCTCTGCTTTATTTAGTTGTTTATCTGGGGTTTTATCTTGTTCCTTCATCTGAGGCATAATCCTCTGCCTTTTTATTTTGTGTCTAACTTTCTGTGAATGTGGTTTTTGTTCTGCAGGCTGCAGGATTATAGTTCTTCTTGCTTCTGCTGTCTTCTGATGGATGAGGCTACCTAAGGGGCTTGTTCAAGCTTCCTGATGGAAGGGACTGGTGGTGGGTAGACCTGGGTCTTGCTCTGGTGGGCAGGGCTGTGTTCGATAAAACTTTAATTCATTTATCTGCTGATGAGTAGGGCTGTGTTCCCTCCTGGGTTGTTTGGGCCGAGGTGACCCAGCACTGGAGCCTACAGGCTGTATGTTGGAGCCAATGGTGGCCTCCGGGAGGGCTCACACTAATGGGCACTTCCCAGAACCACCACCGCCAGTGCCCCTGTCCATGTGTTGAGCCACAGCTGCCCCCTGCCTCTGCAGGAGACCCTCCAACACTAGCAGGTAGGTTTGCTTCAGACTCCTGTGGGGTCACTGCTCCTTTCCCCTGGGCCCTGGTACACACAATACTCTGTGTGTGCCCTCCTGGAGCGGAGTATCTGTTTCCCCCAGTCCTGTGGACGTCCTGCAATCAAATCCCACTGACCTTCAAGCAGGTTTCCTGGGGATTCCTATTCCTGTTGCCACACCCCCAGGCTGGGAAGCCTGACGTGGGGCTCAGAACCTTCACTCCAGTGGGAGAACTTCTGTGGTAAATTGTTCTCCAGTGTGTGGGTCACCACCCAGCAGGTATGGGATTTGATTTTATCGTCATTGTGCTCCTCCTACCATCTCACTGCAGCTTCTCCTTTGTCTTTGGTTGTTGGTATCCTCCCTGGTGGGTTCCAGTGTCTTCCTGTCAATGGCCATTCAGCAGCTAGTTGTGATTTCAGTACTCTCACAAGAGAAGGTGACTATATGCATGCAATCTAGATGGTTTAGCTACATTTTGGAGATCGACTTGGCTTTTTTAAAAGCTATTAAACAATTATCTCTGGTGGAATTGTATTTGCATTATTTATATATTATCTGATGGAGTTATGTTTCTAAGGATGTGAGGATACTTGGAAGTGGCTGCAGCTTTTTTTGTTTCCATGTAGTTAGACCCTGAGTGAGAAAGGAAGAAAAGCTAAGATGGACAGAAAGAAATAAGATGTTAATGATACTGTTACTGTGTGAGCACCTACATCAAGTTGCATCTGAGGTCAAATCTTCCCCTAGATATTTCAGTCACACAATCCAGGTCATTTGGTTGTCCTGCAACTTGCAGCAAAAGTGGTCATGGCTGACATTTTCTCTCCAGCTTATAGAGAGTGGATGTATAATAGTCTCAAACAGAAAACAGTACAAGTGCTCATCAATAGATAAGTGGATAAACAAATTATAGTCTGTCCATATGATGGAACTGACATACACAATAACATATATGAACATTAAATACTGTGTTACATGAAAGAATCCAGACAGAAAAGAGAAAATTCTGTAAGAATCTGTTTATTTTAAAAAATCAGAAAGTGGTAACTCCCTAAAGTGGGAGGGAATTTGAAAAGGACATGAAGGAATGTTTTGGATTGATGGAAATTTTTATATATTGTCTAGGGTGGTAGTTTTATGGGAATATTCAATTCTCAAAACTCATCAAATTACTTAAGATTTATGCATTTTATTGTATATTAATCATACTTTAATTTCAAATGGTGATATTGTATTCTTCTGTTTATATCAGTAACATCTATATCTGCTATCCAGTACAGTAGCTATTAGCCATGTGACTATATAATTTGAAATTAAATTAAATTAACAATTCATTTCCTAGTTGCACTAACCATATTTTAAGTGATCAATAAGCACATACAGCTAGTGGCTACAGTACTGGTCAGTGCAGATGTAAAACATCCTTATCATTGCAGAGTGCTCTGTTGGGCAGTATTAATCTAGTAGAATGCCATACAGTCAGTGTTTGAGCAATAACCATTACCTACTGGTGATTGATTCAATTGATTCCACTGATTCTTCTGACTACTCTTTTATTTCTTTCCTCTTTTTTATTGATAAAATTTCCCATTATGTTTACAAGTTTATCTTCCTTCATTTTATTGTTAGCTTAATTCTACTTGACTTACTCTCTTCAGAAAATTTAATCACAAAAGTTACTAGTAGACAACTAATCATAAAATCCTGCCAGCCTTTCTTAGACTCATTCCATTGGCAACTTTAGCATCATTTAATACTCACTACTCACTTCCTTAGTTATCTGTAATTCACAATGCCTGCATTTTCTTCTCTCTGTTTCTCCTACTTTGTTAAGTCTTCTTCCCTCTCAGCCTTATCCAGACTTTGTTAGAATTCTCCAACACTCAATATTACTCCAAATAACTTTTCTAAACATGAAATACTTTTTTCAATGAAAATATTACCTAGAATCATAGTCCCTCCAGGACTACTCTGGTTGATACGATGATGAGATACCAAGAGGACCATACTCTACATACCCACCCAATCGTGGCTATGACTTTAAACCAGGATAACTCTTCTACTCTCAATCACAATAAGTATAGGCTTGTAGTGACTGCTTACTCTCTTATCCAAATTGGTACTTGAGTTTTAGTTCTACCTCTTCAACTGGATATATTTTCCTACCTGTATTAACCAATACCCTCTGAAACAGGCCGTGTCCTAAAGCAACTTTATAATCTAATCTTTTGCTAAATGGGTCCCCATATGACTTCTCCATTTTTCTCTCCCCTTAATAATTTATTCCTATCTATCTATCTTTCTGTCTATCTATCTATCTGTCAGTAATAATCTTAGTTACCCTCTTCTTTGATGTCTTCCTTGAGCACTTTGATTAACATTATACTTTGCAGTCTCTCAACAATAACAGAACTAGTTTTGGAACCATACATGGCCATTGCATCATATCATGTCTTGATGTGCAATTAAATGTTATTGTGTGATTATCTAAAAAAAGAAACAATGTACCTAAATGAGCAACTACCTGAATTATAACACATACCAAAAATGTTAGCTGTCGTCATTATTACACATATATCCTGTCTTGAAACCTAGACAATAAGGCTCTTATTAATGGAAAAAAAATGTATCTAATAATTTTAGTGTACACCAACAGTGCCTAACAGTGTTTTATATACATATTATTTATCTGTACAGCACATATTGATTAAAGATGATACTTTGTTCTATACATAACAGTAATCAGTAAACTTCAAAGATTTTAATTACAACATATGCAAATGATTTGAATGCAGCTAGGAACAATAGAGTATAATCCTCTGCTAGATGAAAGAGGAATGTAAAGGAAATCAGCCCTGAATTTCTTAACATCAGTGCCTGTTGTTTATTTGATGTTTAACTCCCATGTAAAGAATACTTAAAAGAAAACATAAGAGCTCATTGTCAAAGCAAACATACTTCCTTGAAACAAAGAGCTAGAACACAGTGATACAAGTTGCAGCTCATTCTACAAAGCCAACTGCTCCAAGCAGCCTTCTCTCCTCTTTGGCAGATGGTACTGGTTACGATTGCTCTTGAATGAGAGAGTGGTTTGAAGCAGGCTTGTATTTACAATTATGGCTCTCACATAAGGAGGTTTACTAGGGTTCTGAAGCTAATTACCTCTGTCCACATCTCAATATTTTTTGTCCCTCTAGTCCGTAACCATTTTGGCAATAATGAAGAGAGGACAGCCTAGGAAAAGGGCAGAGAACAACTGAGGATACAGATAAGGCTCTTAGACTGTGTTACTCTTTTTTAAAATATTAGGTTAAAAGAATAATTTTAAAAGCATTGCTATGGTTATAAAAACTCATGGGGCATAAGACAATTCAAGATTCAGGGAGACCTGAATATTTCTACATAAGAAATAGAGAAGTAAAATACTAATTTCTAACCTATGCTTGTCTATCTTATTCTGACACAGCCACAGTAGAATGGAGGTTTGAGGTGATGTATGTCCGTTGATGGCTCCTTAAGCACAGAACAATGGAGTTCAGTTGGGGAGGATTTGACTGATGGTGTATCTGACTGAGGAGTCCTTTTTTTTTTTTCATTTTTAAGAAAAGAACATGAATATACCAAGATATATTGTTATTGTAAAATCCTGAGAGCGTGAGGACAGGGAAAATAAGTGGAGACTGACTTAAGTTTTACAAATGGGAGCAGCATTCCTGAGCAAAGTTAAGCTAGTAAGCCAATCACCATCCATCTCCATACAGAGCAAAATTCAATCGAAAACAAAAGTATATTAAAAAGTTAAGTTGCTACATGTCATTGATTTTTAATAGTTGCCGTATAAATAAAATCTCCATAATCAAGATGCAGTAGACATTCCTCTGGCAGGCTCACAAAAAGAAAACAGTCTCAAACAAGCCATTTATATCAATAAAAGTATGGAACTTGGCCTTTCTGAAACTCAGTATTCCTATCTATCTCTTCCTGCCTTTACTAGACTGGGTTATTAACCTGCATTGCTAACCCTCAAAAAAGAGTGTCTTTATACTTAATTATTAGTGCTTTGATTCTCATTTGCTAGTTAGAAGAGGAAGCTTTAAAACAAATTCATTTTAATGAACACATTCTGTTTTGCAACAGCTTTCCATTTTCTTTATCTTAGAATTTTTTAAACTAAAGTGCTCTTCAGTATATCCAACCAGTAATACCCTCTTTTCTGTTTCCCTCCTGTTCTATTTTGATATCACTGAGGAACATTTTGTTTCTGGATACATGGGTAATTCTTGATACTGTGCCTGAACACTTGGATACTATTCTGTTTCTTAATTTTGCAGTGCATGTCTTTTTACTAAGAACATAAGAATGTGAGAAAATGAAAGTGGGTATTTTTCAATCACTTGTTCACTGTTGCTCACTATATTATTTGAATATGAAGAATGCAGGTGACAACTTCCACTAGTCAAGCAAAATTTTGAAATGTGTAAATCAAAGCAACTTTCTTTACAGAAAGAAAATGACAGTAAGTAGGAGAAGGTACATTTTATCCTAACATTTATCAATATGCTAACTTTAAAGGATCTTAGCAATATAGAGAACTGAAAATCTTTTTTATAGAACAAAACTCTATCTCCTCAGTATCACATAACTCTTAGTAATTTTCTTAAGACTCTTAGCCACCAGTCTTTAGGTTAGTCTACAGATACTTTGGTATTGCTGTAGTATTTCTTAGTTGTAAAGAAGTGTTTCAAATAAGGACAGGGGAAATGTTTATGAATTTAAGAAGTTACAAAAGAAGTACAAACATTCTGATGAGTTATATATTTGGAAAAACAAATTTCAAAAAAATATAATTTTGGTCAGGAGAGAATGCCATATTTGGAGCTTTGATAAAATTAGGCAGATTAAGCTTTGGGAATTAACAGAAAGTGTTGTCCACAAAATTATTTCTAAAACTTATAAAACAGTGAACTAAATGTCAGCATGAATTGAAAAGCTTTAACATAAATGATAGATAAAATCTAGACTACTGACATAGTCATCAAAAAAGTAATCTGTAAGACGTTCCAATCCAAGAAATTCCTGAAGCTATATTCTGTCTAACTTGGAATATTGTCATACACCACTAATTTTTTAACTTACTCTTCCTCATGTAGGGGATTGGTATTGTTTTAAACTTTAAAGGTACCATGTGTTAACATTTGGATTCAGCATTTCACTATTAATTTGGCCTCAGGTTTTTACATGTAATATTTTTAATATTGTATAATTTTAAATGCTATGTGCAATAGTCAAAGACTCTATAATTATAGATTAGCCAAATACATCAAATCATAATTATATAGTTTAATCCAGTTCCAAAATATGACAATTTCATGGTAAGTACTTTAAAGCACTTAAGAAGCAAAGACAATGCTTCCTGCTTTCTAAAATGTTAACTTCTATGCATTTTTACATACAAATAAATGAAATAGGAAATTGACTATTGAATTGCAGGATTGATAATTTCATAAGTTATCAACTTGATATAAAATCGTACTATATCATTATTATGAGATTTATTGAAAAATAGTAAAGGTTTATGGTTAAATATTTTGGATATTTTAACAAATGTATGTAGGCCATAAAAATTTATTTAATTAAATAATCTATTTAACTAAGACATTAAAAAAGAATTCTCTGAAGTAGTTACAGTACTGAAACTTTTCTTTTCCTATGAGTCATAGACTAGAGGTTTCCTAAGGTTTTTTCCTATCTGGAAACCTTTGCTTCTATGACTCTACCTTACATACATCTACATGCCAGTTGGATATCAAGCTAGAGGAAACATAGGTCAATTTTATGCATACAAAGTTTCAAGGTGGCCAGGTGGAGAAGTTTGGGTCTACCAATGGTTTACTGTCAGAGCCCAAGTATTTCGATCTCACTCTAATTTTTGTTTAAAAAACCTCTAAAACACTAGACTAGTTTTAGGGTAATTATGACACATTTAATTCAATTCAGAAATGAGGGAAAAAATAAAGCCATGTGTTCTGAGAAGATAGTTTATATAGGTTCAGAGAGCATAGGCTCAGGATCTTGCAGGAAAGAGAAATATCCCCCTAAGGAGTAAAGCTACATACTTTCCCATTTAAGAAAGAAGTACCAAACAAACAAACAAAAAAAGAGGCAAATTACCATTTTCTCTGAGCATACTTTACGTTCTGTATTTACTCCTAGGAATAAGGATGGGGAAGCTACAAAGTCATCACCAATAGCACTTGCATATTTAGACATCCCACTTCTACCCCTACACCCCTTAGGACAGTTCTGCACTGTCTTCGTCTTGTGGAGCCTTCTGAAAAGTGGACTTTTGTTTTTTAATCCTTTTGGCTAAGATAGTTGGCAAAACAGAGTTCAAAGCAGACTAGTAGAATTCAGTCAAGACATATTTGAGGTTCAGTGTAAGAACTGCATTTCTTAGCTCTAAAATTTTCAGCAAGTTGCTGAACATCATAAAACCTCATTAAAATGACATAAAAAGTTTAATAAGGAACAAAATAACAAAGGAAGGGACCAAGAGTTGAAAACTTTTGCATGAAGCAGTCTCCAAAATCAAGTTTCGTAAACGTCCAGAAGAATGGAGTTTATTCTGATGAGATTGAACCCTGGAAACTCTGGACTAAAGAACATCAAGAAGAACTGAGGGCAGGAGTCCAGGATTCAGAGGAGAGAGATGAAGTGCAAGTCTGGTTAATCAACTGTGTTTAGTCACCCACTCCACAAAACCCTGAGAATGCTGGCAGACATGGGTTCAGATCCCATAGGCAAGAGACTGGAGAATTTGTCTCTGGGGAAAATAAGCCTAAAAGAAATAATGTACAATTATTAACAGTATTCCCAGCAAAAGAGCAGCCAATAGTGAAATCAACCAGTTGATGAGACTCGCCATAGACAAAAGTGTCCAATCACTTGTAAGGTGCCTTATTCCTAAATATGAATGGACAGCCGAAGGTCACCATTCACCTGAGCAAAAACTCTAAGATATAAGGTGAAAGAAGAAAAGAGAGAAAGTACAAAGAACAGATAACATTTTTTTAAACATAATATTTCATGGTATTTCAGGGATAAGGGAAATGATTAAATAAAACAAGTCCATAAAAATAGAACATACAGATAATACAAAGCATCTCTTAAAAAGTAGAAACATAATATGAGAATCAAATGAATATGAAAAAGTAAAGCTGGAGAACAATTACTAGAAATAAGAATAAAAATACAAAGAGAAGGAAATTGGAAAGGAAATATTAGAGAATGAGAAGGTCAGTTAAGAAGTCCAGCATCCATATAATAAAAATCTCAAAAAGAAAGAACAGATAAAATGGTTGGAGTGTAAACTATAAAAAATTAATTCAAGGAATTGTCTCAGAATTAAAGGGATTACCCCAAATGTTATGGGCTGAATTATGTCCCCTCAAATTTATATGTTGATATCTTAACCCACTGTACCTCAGAATGTAATTGTATTTAGAGATAGAGCGTTTCAAGAAGTGATTAAAATGAGGTCATTATCATGGACCCTAATCAAATCTGACTGGTTTCCTTACAAGAGAAATTTGGAGACACAGAAAGACACCAGGGGCCCACTTGCACAAAAGAAAGACCATGTAAGGATACAGCTAAAAGGCAGCCATCTGCAAGTCAAGGAGAGAGACCTCAGAAGAAATTAAACTTGCTGGCACCTTGATCTTGGACCTCTAGCTTCCAGAACCGTGGGAAAATAGATTTCTGTTGTTTCAGCTACCGAGTCTGTGGTATTTTGTTACAACTGCTCTAGCAAACAAATTTACCAGAGGATAAGGAAAAATCCTTACTGAGACACATCATAGTGAAGTTTCAAAACACAAAGTTCAATAAAGAATCAGAAAAGTTTCCAGACAAACAAGTCCTCAAAATAGCAGTCGTCCAAACTATGATATGATTCACAAAAGCAACCCTGGAAACCAGAAGGCAGCTGAGTAATGCCTTGACAATTCTAAGGGGAATTAATTTCCAAACTAGAATTTTATATTCAGCCATCCTATCAATCAAGAATGGAAGAAAGAATTTTGAGCAATGTAAGGCTTGAAAGTATTTACCTCCCATCCATTTCTTCTCAAGAACATATTGAAAGATACATTCACCAAAGTAGATGAGGTAATCAAGTAAGAAGGCATGGAACTGAGAACACCAGAGATTTAACCCAGGCGGGAGGTAAAGGGAATCCTGAAGGTGATGATGAAGTGCTCAGAGAAAATCTGGGGCTTATTGTAGTGGGGACAGAAGGCTCCAATAGTGATGCCCTGAAGAAGTGAAACTAAAATGAAAATGAAACCTTTTAAAAAGCATATTCTGAGTATGAGAGTGAATTCATGATAAAAGTACAGAAAACTAAAGAATGAAAATGTAGGCAATCTTTAACTTAAGCAAAAATATAAGAAAGGAACTTTAATATTTATATGATTTATATGCCAAAGGGCTCAGTTGTGAACAGTAGTTACATAGAGATAATAATGTGTACATGGGATAATAACTTTATGTTCTCACTGACTGTATTGGGAGGGCAGGGGAAAGGCAAATGCATGTGACGTGAAGTACTGGTCTGTTATAAGAAGCTACATACTCATCTTTAGTAGGAAGGTAATAGATAATATCCAAAATTAAAATTACAAACTCACAGAATATTATATAAGCATTCTGTTTAGAAATATGAAGGTGATTACTAGGAGAAATATTTAAAACAGCTGTCTCCATGAAGCAAGAATCAGAAGTGAAGAGGGATAGGGCAGGCACTGCTTTTTGTTGCTCTTATAAACTTGTGAAACTTCGTGAATTTTATAACTTTGTGCATTGGATAATTTGACCAAAAAACTTTTTCTGAAGAAAACTCAAGTGACTCTGAGTCAAGACAAGTATACTGGTAATCCTGATTTGAGCGAATCCTGTTTTCAGAGCATTTCTGCTTCCTGCCAGGCCAAGCCCCACTCTGGCCCAGTCTTTCTTGACTTCGGCTTCACCAGCAGAATCATTATTAGGTTTCCAAAAGTCTTTTACCCTTGTATCCCCTTCTGACATCCTTGGATCCTTTTTCAGATAAAATGGTTCTTACAAATTCCCCTTGTATTAGAAATTGGACTGGATTCTTTGTTTCCTGTTTCCATGTAGGAACCCAAAACAAGACAGAAATTCACTTATTAGAACTGGTACCCTGAATTAGAACAGGGAACATGTCTCTTTATCACTCTTCTAAACAGGAGTCTTAAAATGCCCCTGGCTAACAGCAAATGGATAGTCTGAAGAACTAGGTCCCTATCTTATTGCTGCTTGTCTGCACTCCAGTTACATAAACTCTCAGCAGTGGTTTGTTGTTGGCATTTGGAATGAGGGCCTGCTCTTGAACTCTATTGCTGGTTGGAGTTCCCCTGCATTCTTCATTCCTTCCTTCCTTCCTTTCATCCAATCATTCATGATTCATGCAACACACAGTGGCAGTTTATCTGTTGTCAGCCCTCACTGATGACATCCTTCTTTAAAGAGGATTTGAAAAATCTCTGCCTCTTAAGCCCTGCCTGGACACAAAGTTGTTAGCTCTTTGCTGATTTGACTGCCTGGACTGAGTCTCCTCCTATCACCACTATTTAGAACTTCTCTCCCATAAACCACTGATTAAAGTCATGCTGGATTTAGGATAACCTCCTTAAAATGAGTGTGGTATAAATATGCATGCCTGAAGACAGGAAAGCTTGAAAAATATGTCTTGAAGTTTATTCCAGCTTCAAAAACCTTTGTTAAATGTTATTGGTCTTCTCAGACATAGCTTACTATAAAAATATACTATGCTAAAAAGTAACACGGAAGCAAAGAAATGTCTAAAACCTCTGACAATAACAATCAACAGGATAAATATTTTAGGAAACTGTTTCCAACTGTTATTCTTTGATCACTACTGAGTAACTAACATTCAGGAATAGACAGAAAAGGTTTTTGGCAATTGAGCTCTTGAACAAAGAAAGCTGATGGATTTCTCAGTGGGGAAATCAGAGACACATCGTTGGCTCCTTTTTAGATCTTGTAAGTACATTAATGAGTCTTGTTCTCTGGTTCTTATGAATATAAAACTCTCATTGACTTGCATGCCCTTCAGTTTTCCTAGACTGCTGTTGGAGCTTTGCCTGGGAAGGGACCCAGAACAGTACTCCTGTGCTGTAGGTCCTTAGGGGTAAGTGGCCCTGGAGTGTACACAGGATCATGTCTTTCTTTTTGTCCCTCAAACATGTTATATTTTCATAAATTATAAATATATGTAAAATTATGATATATGTGTTACTTTTCAGTATTTTTTCAACTTTTACTGGGGTATTTCTACTACAGGACAAATGCTTGCTTTCTAGAGGAGTCGTGCCTCTAAACTAGCAAAGAGAACAAAGGCATTTTGATTTGTGAAAGATAGATATTTCCCTACATGTACTATTAGAGGTTGTAAAAGCTAAAATCAATTTCACTAATTCCTTGATGGCCATGTATCCAAGTCCTGGCCAGTGAAAGAGTTCTGCTGCTTCTTCCTCTTCCTCTGTGCCTGAATATTCTGCACTATGCATGGAATGACAGCAGCCATATTGAATATGCTAGAACAGGAGGAAAGGATACTTGTTCCTTGATGGCATCATTGAGCAGGTAATGATAGCTTAAATTTTGTCTGGAAATTTGTCTTTTTAATAGGTGCTAGAGACTGAATTTTTGTGTCCCCCCAAAAACTTTCATCTGTCGAAACCTAATTCCCAATGTGATGGTTCTTGGACGTGGAGACTTTTGGAAGGTGACTAGGTCTTAATGACACAGCCCTCATGAGTAGTATCCTTATTAAAAATAGAGACTCCAGAGAACTTTCTTGCCCTGTCATATGAGGACATAGTGTAAAGATGGCTGTGAACCAGGAAGCAGATCCTTACCAGACACCAAATCTGCCAGCATCTAGATCTTGGACTTCCCAGCCTCCATAACTGCGAGAAATAAATTTCAGTTTATAAGCCACACTATGTGTGGTATTCTGATATAGCAGCCTGAATGGACTAAAGCAATAGCTGCAGAACATCGTCCATACGTGGAAACATGGACTGGAAATAGAAATTAATGGAAAATCATGGTTTACAAAGGCCAAGCCCTTCATTTGAGTGCTGTATTCTGAAAGTACGTGGCAGGCTTTTGGAAAAGTGATGTAATCTTTACAGACCTGTAAGATGAGTTTACCAAACTTTACAATGTACCCTTGACAGTATATATTTGAGGGAAAATTACTTCATACTGGACAAAAGGCTTGTCTTGCTCCCCTATTTACTCTGCTTTCTAACACAATATGCAAATTTAACATTTCAGAAAAATTTTAGGAAGAAGGAATATTTTTATAGAACTATTCCAGAAAAGATAAAGGGTATGTGTGTGTGTGTATTCTCAAAGTTAGCACAAAAATGAGATCATATTAAATACATTAGTGTATATACCTAGAATATAACTGCTATATAGACAAATGTCTCTTTCTTTATAGAAATTTAGGTTATGGAGTCTGCTCATCACATAGGCCAGTCAGCAGAGATTCCCTAAGCTATTTAAGCAGATCAGTTGGAGAGGATCAGATTGATCAGGGTTTCCCTGCTCTGCCTGAATTATTTCCTGCTGGGGGATCACCTCTCATTACTAGCTGCTTAAAGAGCAGAGGTTTACAGTAAAAGAAATTGATAATTTAATGAGGGGGGAGTGAGGCACTGGGTGGAAAAATCTCAACTGCTAATACACCTCAAGCAAACTTTTTGCATCTAAAAATGTCATTGTATATATAAAATATTAAGTGACTACTTCTGGGTGTACACAGGCACACATGCACACACACATACAAAGATAACAAGTGAAATAAGAACGACTAGGGAGAGGATTCTGTTCGTCTGGCCTTTTGTAAGTCAAGGCAGGAGCCTGTGAATTAGTATTGACACAGAGAACAAGCACTTGTACTCTTGTGGGTTAAAGTTCCAATGGGCACTAATGAGCATACCTTCTAGCACGTCCTCATTAGACGCCAATTCTTTTCTTCCATTTTCTGAACAGTTTCCATTACAAACTCCATGTTCAATTAATATTAAAATATTCAAAAATCATTATTTTCAGGAAAAGTCAGCAAACTGCATTGTCTTCAGTGTTTTCAATAATACATTGCACAGTGACCTTCCTTCACAAATAATTCATTTACCAACTAAAATGCCACATTCTGAAACGAGATATGTAATCTTAAGAAATCTGCCACAAAGACATTGCAAACAAGAGGAAGCTTTCCCAAAAACTGTCCCAGTTACTGTCCATGAGATATACTTTCTGAGACAGTGCAAAAGGAAGCTTGAGTTAAATAAAGACTTTCTCATCCAGCCTCAAAAATAATAAGTCATGACAATTTCAATTATGGATCGTGAAAACAACTAACACATACAGAGCACCATAGAATTGAAAACAGGCTTGCACATACATTTCACCCTATGAAATATCATTATTGTTAATAATTGTTTTGCCAGCTAGCTACAAAACAGGGTTCCTCAGGGTGTTTTATTACTTTTCAAGCTAAAGAAATAATGATTTGTGACAATTAGATGTCAAGCTGCAAGAGATAACAGGAGATTTTGTGGAATTTTCAGTTTCATTGTTAAAAGGAAATGGAACCCCTTACTCGAGGTCCAGGCAGCTCTTTTAAACCTCTTCATCAGTGTCAGTGAAAGTCACCTTTAAAGGTATCTAAACATCAATAAAGCTACAGAACTTTTTTTTACACCCCAATTTAAGTCATCTTAACTAAATTAGGAGCTGGTTAAAATTTTCCCAAGGATTTTTAGACTTGTCAAAGTGGAGGAATTGCCAGCATTTTGACAGGTTTAAATCTTAAGAACAATTTTACAGATAAAAAATTAAAAGGCAGTTTTCAAGCCCTCCAGGATTAAATGAATTCTAGATCCACTTTGGTGGGTATGAGGTTGGGGGTGGTAGGGGGTGGTTTACCAGGTGGAGAAAATGCAGAGCCAAGAAGATAAGTAGAAGAGTGATTGGCCAAAGGGGATCCTTAAGATTTGCTTTTAAGATTAGATTTCCAACCTCTGCCCTCAGAGCCATTCCAGAAGAGAACTTGAGTATTTACTCCAATTTTTTTCTACTTCAGTGTTTTGCTTCTTGTGTAGGAAAAAAATAAAAATAGAGACAAAAAACAATAATATTAATCCCCAAAACCAACAGAATCAACCTACTTTATCTTGTAAAAACGTTCTCATTTTCATTGTTTCGTTCCCACAAAAGCAATCCTTGTCAACTCTCTTTTTATTTGTTTCCCTTGAATTAAAATGAAGTAACCTCTATCTCCTCGGAGGACTATATGGTTAATCAAAAGCAAAAGAGAACACATTGAATTATGGGATTGATATTCTAAATTTTTATGACTACTGACCTGATAGTCAAGAAGTGATTATTTAAACTTTCAGCAAAAGTTTTTTGAGTGTCTACTATGGGTCAAGCATTATTTCTAGACCTTTTAGATTACAACAGTGAATAAGGCAAACAAAAATTCTGTTCCTTGTGGAAATTACATTTTAGGGCCACTTATCATAAGTAACATGCAGAGTGTTCTTGTGAAAACTAGGAGTTTCTCTGTAAAACACAAAGGAAAAAATAGTAGCTGATTTCCACCATCAAATCTTCAGTAAAAAAATCATTTATTGTAGCTTTTGGCTTTTTTATTATAATTTTTTTTAAATTTAAGTAAGCACTTATTTCATATTTGTAAATTAAACATTATATATCTTTAGCCTTAATGCATTCAGAGAAAGCTATTTAAAAATACATTTATAGGGCTTCCCTGGTGGCACAGTGGTTGGGAGTCTGCCTGCCGGTGCGGGGGACACAGGTTTCTGCCCCGGTCTGGGAGGATCCCGCGTGCCGTGGAGCGGCTGGGCCCGTGAGCCGTGGCCGCTGAGCCTGCGCATCCGGAGCCTGTGCTCCGCAACGGGGTAGGCCACAGCAGTGAGAGGCCCGCGTACCACACACAAAAAAAATACATTTATAGGGACTTCCCTGATGGCACACTGGATAAGACTCCATGCTCCCTATGCAGGGGTCCGGGTTCAATCCCTGGTCAGGGAACTAGATCCCACGTGCATGCCACAACTAAGAGTTCACATGCTGCAACTAAGGAGCCCTAGAGCCGCAACTAAGACCCAGCATAACCAACATAAATAAATAAATTAAAAAAAATACATTTATATTCAGCATTCAGTAATTTCAGTAGTAGCATCAAAAGTTTCAAATCCTTGAAGACAAAATATATAAATGAATAGGTACCAATTCTTAGAGGCAATATTTTCTCACTAACCTGAGAAATTTTTTTCAAAAAAAAAAAGGTTGAGAAAGAAGTTTCCTTAATGTCTTCTAGATTATATGCATACACACACACCACACACACACATATATACTGTTATATTCTAACAATGACTATAAAAATGATCATTTGATGCTTATAGTTCAAGTACAGTATTTTGAAATACAAATTCTTATAGCTATTGTTAGAAGTTATCATAGCAGAAGCATGGTGGGTAGAAGCTTTCAAAATCTGCTAGTTGAGGACTATAATAGAAAGATCCAGAGAATTCTCTAGAGTGATCTTAATACCTGTCACATCTGAAAGAATATTTGTTAAAGTATTGTGTTTAGGTAGGCTAAGTTAAAAATATTCTAGATCAAGAACGTTGGAAATGCAATGAACTAAATGCAAACTTGAGTGTCAAGAGCCCATGTTTATATTTGCTCTAGTACTGCCAAGAAATAAATGTCTATCCCAGGGCAGACTGCAGAAAGAACCACCTGGAAATAGCATCATGAATTTCTTAAAAAAATAATGTGCTGATAAATCTTTTAGTTTTGGCATCATGGGAATTTTTTTTAACAAAATATTCACTCTTAAGTAGAGGCAATTAAGATTGACAAGAGAAAACTAATGAAATTATTAGATCTGCATCCTTTTTTTGTTTTTCTGTAGTAATAATTGACTTCGAACCCAGAAGAAATACTCTAGTTTCCAACTCCTATCACACTTAAAATGACCTCATGATTTCCTACACATTAAATGAAATCTCTGCATTAGCTTCTATAAAGCCAGAAGCCCAGGAGCAATGTGAGGATGGGGGAGGGTGGAGCTGTCTGAAACCCAGTCTGTTACTGTGATATACATCCTAGCTTGGCTTAATGTCTGCTCTTTTCAGTTCATACCAAAACAGATGGAGAAAGAAAGGGGGAAAATTATTATATGTATGTCTAGAATTTTAATAGCTAAGAAAACTCAGAATTTTAGCGTAATCATTATTATCAAGTGAACATATATAGAGTAAAATAACAGCTTTGCTTAATGCCACATAAACAAAAAATATGTTAACACACTTACAAAAGCCCCAAGTCAAAAACATGGTTACTTGATTTATTTAATGATTTGTAAGTGTCTAGATTTTAAATGAAGATACATTATGATTAGATCCCTATCTTTAGTGAGCTCAAAATCTAGTAGGAGAGAGAAACATATAATCACCGTATTAAAAATGCTATAATATGGGAACCTACTTTAAGGTACTCTACCTAAATAGCAGTTACAGGATTGGGGAAGAGAAAAAAGGATTAGAGTATGAATAGGTGTTCTATGTTGATAAGGGAGAAATGGGCATTCCAGATGATGGACATAAAATGTACAAGGGCAAAGGAAAAAGAAAATTTTTTTCAGAAAAATGTCAGTAGTTCAGTGCAGTTTAATCAGAGGTTATGAATTGGGGAATTGTTGGAAAACCATTCTAGGTCCATGCAGTAGAGCCTCTTGTATCCAGAAGAGAAACTCAAACACTTCTACAAGGGATAATATGCTCATTATGGGTCTTAAGCAAGGGTAAACCTGATGTACTTTTTTAAAAAAATCACACAGAGAAATAGGGAAATGGAAAAAAAACATAGTGTTTAACCCATGGGTTCAAAATTAGATTTTGCCATTTTGTTATAGAATCTCTTTAGAGATCCCAGTTTTACCTTCTGGGGATAAAAAATTACTTCATAGGATTAGTGTGAGGATTAAATGAGATGTTTACATAAAGTATCTGGCAGATGGATATATGGGGTAGATAAGGAAAGATATTTAAGATAAAGATATATTTATGGACATTAGTTGGATATAGGTGGTAGTTGAAGTTATAGGAATAGACAGAAAAGGAGGCAAAAAAACATGAGATGGGAAGAGAACAGAGTTTGGAGACCTACTGAGCCCCCAGGTAGAAAGGATGGGTAGGATAAGAGGACTCCACGAGAGAAATAGGGATGGCATAGTCTGCAAAGCAAGAGGGAAACTTGAGAAATATGTATTAGTGGACAGCCAGCCAGTGAAGAATCCTTCTTTCAGGAACTCAGCTTACCAAATTCTGGAAGATGTTTCATATTACCTTTTCTAATTGGATGACTACCAAGATGTATAATTAATGAATTAGTTATCCTTCCAGTGATCTCTCTTGTAACTAAGGTAGCCTGTTTCAAAGATATTCCTATAGACATCTGCATAGTCTAGTGGTAGTGTTTAGTTTGACACTTGAAAGACTTTTACGGCTGCCCCCAGGGTGAAAGCTATGTTTTGGGGGTCAGAGAAACTAATTCCTGGCCTGTTCTAAGTGCACAGTTCTAAGTGCACATGTGTGTCCCCTGCAAAGAAAATGCTGTTAGTTACTGTACACTTCTTCCACATGGGACATACAACAGCTGGGATACCCAAGTTGAATGCCCTTCAACATGGCCTCTCAGATGGCTCATAAGCCTTACTGTTCCCAACTCTGTTTAGATCATTGAGTCTAGTACTTGGCTTTGGAAGGACTGTGTCTTAGTCCATTCATGCTGCTATAACAAAATACCACAGACTTGATAGCTTATGAACAACAGAAGTTTATTTCTCACAGTTCAGGGGTCTGGAAGTCTGAGATCAGGGTGCCAGCATGGTCAAGTGAGGGCCGTCTTCAAGGTTGTAGACTTCTTATTGTATTCTCATATGGCAGAAGGGGCCAGGGAGCTCCATAGGATCTCTTTCATAAGAGCACTAAGGCTCTGCTATTCCATTCACAAGGGCTGTCCCCTAATGACCTAATAACATCCCACTCCTAATACCACTACATTGAGCATTAAGATTTCATTACATGAATTTGGTGGGGAATAAACATTCAGACCATAGCAAACTGCTTGAGAGCAGTAAGTTTGACTGGTCCTATTTTCTACAGGGTATTGGTTCAGGTGTTCAGTTTTGATGAGAACACAGTAGCAGGCTGTTATGGACTGAGCATTTATGCCCCTGCAAATTCCTATGTTGAAGCTCCAACTCCAATGTGATGGTAATTAGGTTGAGATGAGGTCATGAGGGTGGGGCCCTCAGGATGGAATTAGTTGCCTTTTAAGAAGCAATACCAGAGTATTCTCTCTCTCTCCTCTCTGCCATGTGAAGACACAGCAAGAAAGCAGCCATCTGAAACACTAGAATAGAGCTCTCACCAGAAACCGACCATGCAGGCTAATAACTGTTGTTGTTGTTTTTTTTTTTATCAAAAAAAGCATATTGATGGGAAATGATATTTATAGTGGGAATAATGAATCCAAAACTTAAGGATAATATCCAGTTTAAGGATGTCTATCTTTTCCAAAGTCTCCAAGTGGAAAAAGCATCTAACATACTTGTACTTCCAAAAGGTCACTGAGTTGCATGGCTCCAATGGTAAAAATTGTGCCATGTCTTGATGGAATGCTTCCTCTGGAGCCAGCTAGTTTGAACTCCACTCAAAAGATGCTGTAGGCATATTAGTCCACACAAAGAACGAAGAAACATGCCTGAGTGGGGCACATACTGTCTCTAATACCCAAGAATCCAACAAAGTAATGGCTTCCTTTTTGATCGAGGGGACCTGAAGGGACAGTAGTCTTTCTTTGACTGACACAGAGATTGAGTGTTGTGAGTCTGCTCATAAAGCCCCAACAAACTTTACTTGGTGGGTAGGTCCCTGAACTTTATTCTGGGTATTTCTGTTTTTAAATTACTCAAATTAAGAACTCAGTCTTAAAATAACAGAATATTCCCAATAACATGCATAGTCATATAAACATTGGGATTTAGTTACAAAAATATCATCACAGTTCCAGAAAAAGTAACTATATTTATTTCTGGTTTAAAGTGTGCAATAAAAAGGTAATATAGTATTTTAAAAAAGGGCTGTTCTTCTAATTATCAATACATAAGTTAGCCAGGTTTCAACCTAGCTCTCTCTGGATCCCAGGCTCAGAATCTTTTCCTTATGTGACACAGCCTTACTGTTCAAAAGAAAAAAAAGAGTAAAACAGGACTGCAGGAAGAAAATGGGAAAGGTCAAACACCAGGGGGATTTCAGAAAGTAGTTGAGGAAAAGGCAGTGAAAAACAGGTTAGGAAGGCACAAACAAGAGGCAAGAAGGAAAACAGAAGAGGGAGCTTGAGCAAAGAAGGAGCCAGGTGTCATGTGCCTCCAAAGAAATGCATTTTCCAAAATTCTTAATGGTGAAAAGAAAGGTGTTAGGGCTTCCCTGGTGGCTCAGTGGTTGAGAGTCCGCCTGCCGATGCAGGGGACACGGGTTCGTGCCCCGGTCCGGGAAGATCCCACATGCCTCGGAGCGGCTGGGGCCGTGAGCCATGGCCGCTGAGCCTGTGCTCCGCAACGGGAGAGGCCACAACAGTGAGAGGCCCATGTACCGCAGAAAAAAAAAAAAAGAAAGAAAGAAAGGTGTTAGGCAAAACATATAAAGAACAAATGGAGAGAAATACTTAAAGGGAAAAAGTTAAAGGGTTCATTAAAAATTGAAGCAAAACCTATTAGAGGAGAGACAGAGAGAGGGAGAAAGACAGGGAAAGCAATTAAGCAGGCAACTGAAAGATAAATCAGACTCAAAAGAAGTAAGTTAATGGAAACCAATTTTAAAAAATTAAAATGACTTCTGTATTTCAACCCAACTCAAAACCACATATAACCAACACACACACACATACACACACAGCAGCACATACCTACACTCTCATTCTACAATTTTAGAAGTTATTGTGAAATAATTTGAAATTTTATTGTGAATTCCAAGTAGTCAGGGGTCTTTGTATAATGTTTAAATGAGAGAAGAATCACATTTTCTAGCTAGAACTAACTCTTTTGATAGATGTAATAAATCCAGTAATTAAAGGGATATCTATTGTTTTATATTATTAAAGTGGTCATTTTAAGGTCCTAAAGTGATGATCCTACATACCTAAATATAAAGGACTATGTTTCTGCACATTTTAGAAAGGTAAGATATTGGCCAGCTGCATTCTTTTCCTTTGGATCTATGATTTGCTAATTCTTGTGACTTGTCACTGAGGGCCACACTGGCTTTTATTCTCTCCACAAGATACTTCCTGACTTCGTGAAGTTTGCCATATGTTTATGTGAAGAAAACACTTGCGTGGGCTGAAATGTTTCTTAAATGAATATAGGACTTATTAAGAGGTCTGTGGACATTGTTTTAAATTATACACAACATTTTTAAAATATTAATTCAGGTTCTTTGCTTTAATGTGCAATGTCATAAGGGCTATGACGTTCACATGCTGAGTATTACACTGTCTTTTCTTGTCCCATTAGACCTTGAATATTTACTATATTCCTGACATTACTATATTCCTATACCTTTCAAAGGCTAACAGTTTTTATCTGTCTGTGTTACTAGTTTACTCTCAAAATTTAGATTTGCCTGTTGAAAAAGTGGAGAATAATTTCTTAGAAATAAAATCCAGAATCTTCCCTTTCTTAAAAATGTGTCTTTCATGCAACATCCAATTGTAAATATTTGAGCAGCTTCTAAGTTTTATATTCTGTGTTAGGTATGGAGAATATGAGGTTGAGCAAGGGACACATGCTTCATTCACAAAGATTACAGAGTAGTTGGACATAGAATAATTAATAATGCCATAGTTTATGAGTACATAAATTAGAGGAAGTATAAGGTTCAATGCAAGTTCATGTCAGGGACATCTATGCTAGACTTGGAAAGTTAAAATTTCCCCAAAAGTTGTGACCTCAAAGTTGAAACAGTCGAGTTGGATAGATCTTAGCTAGATAAAGAACATAATGTGAGGTTGGTTGGATAGGCATATCCCAGGGGTGCAAAGAAACTGATAATAATTCATTATGATTGCATCATAGATTGCAAGTGATGAGAGAAGAATCTGGAAAGGCAAGCAAATACCAGATTACAAAGGGTCTAGTAAAGCATGCTTAGAACTTTGAACCATAGAGCAATAGGTGTCTCTCAATTAAACAGGTCTGATTTGATGGGTTTTCAACTTACACATTCTCACAGGGATGTGGGCTTAAAGGGGACCCATGCTTGGTTTAAAGCTCTGATATTTCCACCTTGAAAGTCTTAATAATTTTTCAACAAGATGCCCTGCATTTTTATTTTGTACTCTTTCCCACAATTATATAGCTCATCCTACAATTGGGATTATATTTGGCTTCATGTAACGAAAAACCAAGTATGTGAATAAATAAGATAAAGGTTTGTTTCTTTCACGTAAAAAAGATTGAAAGTAAGCAAGCCAGGACTGGCGTGACTATTCCATAGACATAAAGGACTCAGCTTGCATTTTTGTAGCCCATCCACAGTCCTTAGTACATTATATGGCTTCTATCCTCATAGCCTCATAGTCCAAAATGGCTGCTGAAGTTCCAATATCATAGCTATCTTCCAGGTACAAAAAGGAAGAATGGCAAAAGTGCACACCTCCTTTCTGAGCCTATACTCTTTAAGGAGCTACCCTGAATACAATTGTGGTTCTGTTTTTAAGGAAGAAGAAGGAAATGAATATTATGTAGTCAATTAAGAAACTGTCATACTGGAAGTCATAGAATGCTTTCAGAAGGGGAATGCCAAGATCTGATTTGCATTTTATAAAAATCATCCTGGCAGAAGTGTGGAGGAAGTTGAACTCAGAGACAGAACTGCTAGGCTGATAACATAATCTTGCCCTGAGTTGATGGTGGACTGAAAGAAATGTGGCAACACGGGTAGAAAGAAGTGGAAAGTTCACCAACCAGCTAGGACTAGAATACACAGGATTTGGTTTTTGAAAGTGCAGAGCAAAGAAGAAGAAGAAATTGAGCTGAAGCTCAGGTTCTTTTTGGGTAGTTCTTAGTGCCATTCAATGAAATAGAGAACAAAACAGGTCAGGGGATCAGGTCAATTTTTAAAGATTTGTGGTAAATTTAAGTGACAGTATTTAGGATTTGGTTGTATCTGTAGCCTGGAGCTCAGGGCAGGTTGGGAACTAGAGACAGGTTTAAGGCATCATCATAGAAGCAGTACTGAAATGGGAGCAGTTAGTTGAGTTCCCTCACGGAGGCCTACCCTAAGAAGAGGAATTGAGAAAACACATAGGGGATACAGCCATAAATTCATTTAAAGTGCTTGATGCAGCTTATGAGAAAAAAAGTTTAAATTTTAATTGACCAGAAAGAGAAGACTGTATCATACCTAAAGTTGAAAAAGGAATCAGTCACAGTAAATAAAGATCTTTAGTCCAGTGCCATCATTGCACAGAGGAGAAATCAAGTGCCATGCAGAGCCCACCTACATGTCATTTCCTCTGTCTGGAAGGCCACTGCTCCAACTCCTGAATAACTCCTATTCTCCTCATACTTCAAAAACTAATTTATATGTGACAGATGATGTCAGAGTCACTCGGGCTATTGTGGAGAGCAAGATAGACAAGGTCCTGCCTTTATGGACTTCACAGGAGAAAACCGTTTCTGACAGTCATTATCACTGTGTTGTGACTAAAGGGGAAGTGCATGGGTTTCTCTAATCTCTGTGAAGAGAAAGACGTAACGTCCCTTCCCTTCAGTTACCTCTCTGCCGTGTCCCATTATAGCAGTTATAACATTGTGCTATATACATCTTTATTTGTGTGTTTTCTTGTATTTTGTGTGCGTGCACATCCAGATTGATGCTTCCAGAGCATGAATCATAGTACATTCCTCCTCTGCTCAAAATGCCTCACTCATAGTAAAAGGCAAAGTCCTTAAAATAACCTACAGCACCTGTCCCTTGTTACCACTCTGACCTCATCTCCTACTTCTCTCTCCTTTGTTTAAACTAATCCATTTACACTGGCCTTTTACATTAAACACATACCAAAAGCTTGGCCTGATCTACCTTAACCTTTTTTTCTAGCAGTTCCCTCTGCTTAGAACTCTCTCTCCAGACATCTGCTTGGTTAATGCCCTCATTTCCTTCAGATCTTTCCAAAGTCTTAACGTTCTCAGTGTGGATTTCCTGACTAGCCTGTTTAATACTGTGCACTTCCCTTTCTCCCCACATTTTAATACCTGTTAACCTACTGTAATTTTTCTAAAGCACTTTTTACCATGTAGTAAACTGTGCACTTTACTTATTTATTATTGTTGTTGTTCCTTGCCTATCTACCCCTCTACCCACTAAAATATGAGTCCCATATGGACAGGAATAGTTACCTCTTTTGTCACCCTTATATCCTAAGCACCTAGAACAGTGGCTGGCACCTAATCATTAGTTGCTCAATAAATATGTATTGAATGATAGGGGGTCGTCCAAATGTACTGAGAGCTCCTTGAGAACAGACAGCATATTTACTTGTCTTTTTATCCAGAGCATCTGCTGCAGTTCCTGGTATCTATAAGCTTCTCAAAACAATACTTGCAGAATAAACGAATGAATGAATGATTATAGCTTTAGCTTACAGCAGTTTTACCATATGTATATAGGTACTTGGAATATATGAACATTTTATTTGACATTTTTTAAAATGTCAGGAGTCAGGATGAAAAAATATCAGGGTTCTAATTTGTATATCATCAAGAGATGGGAAAAAGTTTCTTTAAGGATATGATGCCATTTCTTCAATGAAGACAGTTTGAATATTGAAAAGGGATATCAACTAAATCTAGAATAGAGTAAAAAGTAAATAAAAGTTTATTGTAGTGCCCATGCTATACACTGCCCAGAATTTATTCATCTTATAACTAGAAGTGTGTACCCTTTGACCAACATCACCTCATTTCTGCCACCCCCGAGGCCCTGGCAACCACCATTTTACTATCTATATGTATGAGTTTGGCTTTCTTTCCACATATAAGTGAGATTATACACTATTAGTCTTTCTCCATCTGACTTATCTTACTTAACATAATGCCTTCAAGGTCCATCCATTTTGTTGCAAATGGCAGGATTTCCTTCTATCTCGTGGCTGAATAATATTCCATTGTGTATGTGTGTGTGAGTGTGTGTGTGTGTGTGTGTGTATATCTCCATTCATCTGTAGACAGGCACTTTAGTTTTTTCCCATATCTTGGCTATTGTGAATAATGCTGCAATGAACATGGGAGTGCAGATGTCTCTTCAAGATCTTGGTTTCATTTCCTTTGGATATACCCAGAAGTGGGATTGCTGGATGATATAGTAGTTGTTTTTAATTTTTGAGGAACCTCCATAATGTTTTCCATTGTGGAAGCACCAATTACATTCCGAACAACAGTGCACAAGTGTTCCCTTTTCTCCACGTCCTCATCAACACTTGTTATCGTCTTTTTGATAATACTCATTCTAACAGATGTAAGGTGATATCTCATTGTGGTTTTGATTTGCACTTCCCTGATGATTAGTGATTTTGAGCACCTTTTCATGTACCTATTGGCCATTTGTAGGTCTTCTTTGGAAAAATGTCTGTTCAGGTCCTTTTCCAACTTTTTAATCAGATTGTTTCTTTTTTTGCTGTTGACTATAGTTAACAATACTGTATTATACACAGCTGTCTCTCAGTATCTGTGGAGGACTGTTTCCAGGACATTTTGTGGATAACAAAACCCGTTGATGCTCAGGTCCCTTACAGTCAGCCCTCAGTATTCATGGGGTCCACATCTGTGGATTCAATCAACAGCGGATAGAAAATATTGTTTGATCTGCAGTTGGCTGAGTCCACTGATGGGGAACCCACAGATATGGAGGACCAACTGTACGTGAAACTTGCTTACATATATTATATGTTAATTATATCTCAATAAAGCTGGAAAAAGCACATGCAAAAAAAGTCTATTGTATCATACAGTAGAAATATTCTATAAGAATAAAGGATTGAATAAATGTCTCTGGATATACTTTTTTATTTTTTTTATTTTTTAAAATTTTTATTGGAATATAATTGATTTATAGTGTTGTATTACTTTCTTCTGTACAGAAGTGAATCAATTATACATATACATATATCCACTCTTTTTTAGATTCTTTTCCCACATAGGTCATTACAGAGTACTGAGTAGAGTTCCCTGTGCTATACAGTAGGTCCTTATTAGTTTATTTTATTATAGTAATGTGTATATATTGATCTCAATCTCCATTTTATTCCTCCCCTTCCTCCCCCCCGGTAACCATAAGATTGTTTTCTAATCTGTAATTCTATTTCTGATTTGTAAATAAGTTCATTTGTACCGTTTTTTTAGATTCCACATATAAGCGATATCATTACAATGTGTATATGTACCACATCTTCTTTAGCCATTCTGTCTCTGGATATACAGTGCTGACTGAATACAACAAAAGACGTAAATGGATCAGCAGAACTGAAAAAAAGTTCTTTGAAAATCATACTTTGGCAATTTTAAAATGTCTACTTTTCTCACTACAGAAATAAAACCTGGAAAATTTGGAGCATTTTGAAGGAGAACAAATTCTGATTCATATGGAAAGCATTTCTTTTAATTGTTGGAGGAATAAGCAAGGGAAGGCCCTTAATTTTCTGTTCAAGAGTCTATAAGATAATGGACTACAGTCACTGTATAAAAGAAATTTTTTGAATAAAATTAGTAAGGGCAAGATTTCTAACAAACAATGACATTTTATTTGCTTTATTAAGTAGTAGAAGGTATCGATTTTTACATTGGGCAAAAATCAAAAACAACAACCATAACAAAAACAGAAGATGAATTAAAGATATTTTTAAAAACAAAGGTTAAGGGGACTTCCCTGGTGGCACAGTGGTTAAGAATCTGCCTGCCAATGCAGGGGACATGGGTTCAAGCCCTGGTCCAGGAAGATCCCGTTTGCCACAGAGCAACTAAGCCCGCGAGCCGCAACTGCTGAGCCTGTCTGCTACAGCTACTGAAGCCTGCATGCCTAGAGCCTATCCTCTGCAACAAGAGAAGCCACTGCAGTGAGAAGCCTGCACACTGCAACGAAGAGTGGCCCCCGCTCACCGCAACTAGAGAAAGCCCATGAGCAGCAATGAAGACCCAACTAATTTAATTAATTCATTTTTTTAAAAAATGACAAAAGTAAAAAATAATCAGGAAGACAAAAAGCCAAACATTTGTAGAAAGCCCAGTAAAATATAGACCTTCCATAATTTATAAAGAATAGAGAGTGGTGGTCAATTTCCAAGGCAAAAAGAAATGAGTAAACTTGAGAAACTATCAAGAATAAGTTATTTATAGAACAATTTCAGCAAAAGGAAAAATAAATGAGGAAGAAGGCCAGGACTTCACCTATTTCCAGTATACCATTCCGGAGAAGTCAAAGCACGTAGAGTGAGTAATATTTTCAAGGGACAATTGTTTCGGGATTCTATAAGATTCAACTATTGTATAAACAAAGCTTTCTTCTTTTAGTTCTATTGAAAAGAGAAAAAAGAACTTGGGAATTGCTTTGGCTATTTGGGGTCTTTTGTGTTTCCATACAAATTGTGAAATTTTTTGCTCTAGTTCTGTGAAAAATGCCAGTGGTAGTTTGATAGGGATTGCATTGAATCTGTAGATTGCTTTGGGTAGTAGAGTCATTTTCACAATGTTGATTCTTCCAATCCAAGAACATGGTCTATCTCTCCATCTATTTGTATCGTCTTTAATTTCTTTCATCAGTGTCTTATAATTTTCTGCATACAGGTCTTTTGTCTCCTTAGGTATGTTTATTCCTAGATATTTTATTCTTTTCATTGCAATGGTAAATGGAAGTGTTTTCTTGATTTAACTTTCAGATGTTTCATCATTAGTGTATAGGAATGACAGATTTCTGTGTATTAATTTTGTATCCTGCTACCTTACCAAATTCATTGATTAGCTCTAGTAGTTTTCTGGTAGCATCTTTAGGATCCTGTATGTAGAGTATCATGTCATCTGCAAACAATGACAGCTTTACTTCTTCTTTTCTGATTTGCATTCCTTTTATTTCTTTTTCTTCTCTGATTGCTGTGGCTAAAACTTCCAAAACTATGTTGAATAAGAGTGGTGAGAGTGGGCAACCTTGTCTTGTTCCTGATCTTAGTGGAAATGGTTTCAGTTTTTCACCATTGAGGACGATGTTGGCTGTGGGTTTCTCATATATGACCTTTATTATGTTGAGGAAAGTTCCCTCTATGCCTACTTTCTGCAGGGTTTTTATCATAAATGGGTGTTGAATTTTGTCGAAAGCTTTCTCTGCATCTATTGAGATGATCATATGGTTTTTCTCCTTCAGTTTGTTAATATGGTGTATCATGTTGATTGATTTGCGTATACTGAAGAATCCTTGCATTCCTGGGATAAACCCCACTTGATCATAGTGTATGATCCTTTTAATGTGCTGCTGGATGCTGTTTGCTAGTATTTTGTAGAGGATTTTTGCATCCATGTACATCACTGATATTGGCCTGTAGTTTTCTTTCTTCGTGACATCTTTGTCTGGTTGTCGTATCAGGGTGATGGTGGCCTCGTAGAGTGAGTTTGGGAGTGTTCCTCCCTCTGCTATATTTTGGAAGAGTTTGAGAAGGATAGGTGTTAGCTCTTCTCTAAATGTTTGATAGAATTTGCCTGTGAAGCCATCTGGTCCTGAGCTTTAGTTTGTTGGAAGATTTTTTTTTTTTTTTTTTTTGGACAGAGGGATCTTTTATTTATTTTAACATCATTATTGGAGTATAATTGCTTTACAATGGTGTGTTAGTTTCTGCTTTATAACAAAGTGAATCAGTTATACATATACATATGTTCCCATATCTCTTCCCTCTTGGGTCTCCCTCCCTCCCACCCTCCCTATCTCACCCCTCCAGGCGGTCACAAAGCACTGAGCCGATATCCCTGTGCCATGCGGCTGCTTCCCACTAGCTATCTACCTTACGTTTGTTAGTGTGTATATGTCCATGACTCTCTCTTGCCCTGTCACAGCTCACCCTTCCCCCTCCTCATATCCTCAAGTCCGTTCTCCAGTAGGTCTGTGTCTTTATTCCTGTCTTACCCCTAGGTTCTTCATGACATTTTTTTTCTTCTTAAATTCCATATATATGTGTTAGCATACGGTATTTGTCTTTTTCTTTCAGACTTACTTCACTCTGTATGACAGACTCTAGGTCTATCCACCTCATTACAAATAACTCAATTTCGTTTCTTTTTATGGCTGAGTAATATTCCATTGTATATATGTGCCACATCTTCTTTTTCCATTCATCCGATGATGGGCACTTAGGTTGTTTCCATCTCCAGCCTATTGTAAATAGAGCTGCAATGAACATTTTGGTACATGACTCTTTTTGAATTTTGGTTTTCTCAGGGTATATGCCCAGTAGTGGGATTGCTGGGTCATATGGTAGTTGTATTTGTAGTTTTTTAAGGAACCTCCATACTGTTCTCCATAGTGGCTGAACCAATTCACATTCCCACCAGCAGTGCAAGAGTGTTCCCTTTTCTCCACACCCTCTCCAGCGTTTATTGTTTCTAGATTTTTTGATGATGGCCATTCTGACTGGTGTGAGATGATATCTCATTGTAGTTTTGATTTGCATTTCTCTAATGATTAATGATGTTGAGCATTCTTTCATGTGTTTGTTGGCAGTCTGTGTATCTTCTTTGGAGAAATTTCTATTTAGATGTTCTGCCCATTTTTGGATTGGGTTGTTTGTTTTTTTGTTATTGACAGATTTGCGTATATTGAAGAATCCTTGCATTCCTGGAATAAACCCCACTTGATCATGGTGTATGATCCGTTTAATGTGCTGTTGGATTCTGTTTGCTAGTATTTTGTTGAGGATTTTTGCATCTATATTCATCAGTGATATTGACGAACATAGTGATATTTTCACAGTGATATTTTCTTTCTTTGTGACATCCTTGTCTGGTTTTGGTATCAAGGTGATGGTGGCCTCGTAAAAGGAATTTGGGAGTGTTCCTCCCACTGCAATATTTTGGAAGAGTTTGAGAAGGATAAGTGTTATCTCTTCTCTAAATGTTTGATAGAATTCTCCTGTGAAGCCATCTGGTCCTGGGCTTTTGTTTGTTGGAAGATTTTTAATCACAGTTTCAATTTCAGTGCTTGTGATTGGTCAGTTCATTTTTTTCTATTTCTTCCTGATTCATTCTTGGCATGTTGTGCATTTCTAAGAATTTGTCCATTTCTTATTGGCATAGAGTTGCTTGTAGTAATCTCTCATGATCTTTTTTATTTCTGCAGTGTCAGTTGTTACTTCTTTTTCATTTCTAATTCTGTTGATTTGAGTCTTCTCCCTTTTTTCTTGATGAGTCTGGCTAGTGGTTTATCTATTTTATCTTCTCAAAGAGCCAGCTTTTAGTTTATTGATCTTTGCTATTGTTTCCTTCATTTCTTTTTCATTTATTTCTGATCTGATTTTTATGATTTCTTTCCTTCTGCTAGCTTTGGGGTTTTTTTGTTCTTCTTTCTCTAATTGCTTTAGGTGCAAGGTTAGGTTGTTTATTTGAGATGTTTATTGCTTCTTAAGGTGGGCTTGTATTGCTATACACTTCCCCCTTAGAACTGCTTTTGCTGCATCCCATAGGTTTTGGGTCATTGTGTCTCCACTGTCATTTGTTTCTAGGTATTTTTTTATTTCCTCTTTGATTTCTTCAGTGATCACTTCATTATTAAGTAATGTATTGTTTAGCCTCCATGTGTTTGTATTTTTTACAGATCTTTTCCTGTAATTGATATCTAGTCTCATGGCGTTGTGGTCGGAAAAGATACTTGATACAATTTCAATTTTCTTAAATTTACCAAGGCTTGATTTGTGACCCAAGATATGATCTATCCTGGAGAATGTTCCATGAGCACATGATAAAAATGTGTATTCTGTTGTTTTTGGATGGAGTGTCCTATAAATATCAGTTAAGTCCATCTTGTTTAATGTATCATTTAAAGCTTGTGTTTCCTTATTGATTTTCATTTTGGATGATCTTTTCATGGGTGAAAGTGGGGTGTTAAAGTCCCCTACTACGAATGTGTTACTGTCGATCTTCCCTTTTATGGCTGTTAGTATTTGCCTTATGTATTGAGGTGCTCCTCTGTTGGGTGCATAAATATTTACAATTGTTATATCTTCTTCTTGGATCGATCCCTTGATCATTATGTAGTGTCCTTTGTCTCTTCTAATAGTCCTTATTTTAAAGTCTATTTTGTCTGATATGAGAATTGCTACTCAAGCTTTCTTTTGGTTTCCATTTGCATGGAATATCTTTTTTCCATCCCCTTACTTTCAGTCTGTATGTGTCTCTAGGTCTGAAGTGGGTCTCTTGTAGACAGCATATATAAGGGCCTTGTTTTTGTATCCATTCAGCCAATCTGTGTCTTTTGGTGGGAGCATTTAGTCCGTTTACATTTAAGGTAATTATTGATATGTATGTTCCTATTCCCATTTTCTAAATTGTTTTGGGTTCGTTATTATAGGTCTTTTCCTTCTCTTGTGTTTCTTGTCTAGAGAAGTTCCTTTAGCATTTGTTGTAAAGCTGCTTTGGAGGTGCTGAACTCTCTCAGCTTTTTCTTGTCTGTAAAGGTTTTAATTTCTCCATCCAATCTGAATGAGATCCTTGCTGGGTAGAGTAGTCTTGGTTGCAGGTTTTTCTCCTTCATCACTTTCAGTATGTCCTGCCACTCCCTTCTGGCTTGTAGGGTTTCTGCTGAGAGATCAGCTGTTAACCTTATGGGAATCCCTTGTGTGTTATTTGTTGTTTTTCCCTTGCTGCTTTTAATATGCTTTCTTTGTATTTAATTTTTGACAGTTTGATTAATATGTGTCTTGGCGTATTTCTCCTTGGATTTATCCTCTATGGGACTCTCTGTGCTTCCTGGACTTGATTAACTATTTCCTTTCCCATATTAGGGAAGTTTTGAACTATAATCTCTTCAAATATTTTCTTAGTCCCTTTCTTTTTTTCTTCTTCTGGAACCCCTATAATTCGAATGTTGGTGCGTTTAATTTGGTCCCACAGGTCTCTGAGACTGTCCTCAGTTCTTTTCATTCTTTTTTCTTTATTCTGCTCTGCAGTAGTTATTTCCACTATTGTATCTTCCAGGTCACTTATCCGTTCTTCTGCCTCAGTTATTCTGCTATTGATCCCATCTAGAGTACTTTTAATTTCATTTATTGTGTTGTTCATCATTGCTTGTTTCATCTTTATTTCTTCTAGGTCCTTGTTAACTGTTTCTTGCATTTTGTCCATTCTATTTCCAAGATTTCGGATCATCCTTACTATCATTATTCTGAATTCTTTTTCAGGTAGACTGCCTATTTCCTCTGCATTTGTTAGGTCTGGTGCATTTTTGTCTTGCTCCTTTATCTGCTGTGTGTTTTTCTGTCTTCTCATTTTGCTTATCTTACTGTGTTTGGGGTCTCCTTTTTGCAGGCTGCAGGTTCGTAGTTCCCGCTGTTTTTGATGTCTGTCTCCAGTGGCTAAGGTTGGTTCAGTGGGTTGTGTAGGCTTCCTGGTGGAGGGGACTAGTGCCTGTGTTGTGGTGGATGAGGCTGGATCTTGTCTCTCTAGTGGGCAGGTTCACGTCTGGTGGTGTGTTTTGGGGTGTCTGTGGCCTTACGATTTTAGGCAGCCTCTCTGCTAATGGGTGGGGTTGTGTTCCTGTTTTGCTAGTTGTTTGGCATAGGTTGTCCAGCACTGTAGCTTGCTGGTCATTGAGTGAAGCTGGGTGCTGGTGTTAAGATGGAGGTCTCTGAGAGATTTTCACCATTTGATATTATGTGGAGCTGGGAGGTCTCTTGTTGACCAGTGTCCTGAAGTTGGCTCTCCTACCTCAGAGGCAGAGCCCTGACTCCTGGCTGGAGCACCAAGAGCCTTTTATCCACACGACTCAGAATAAAAGGGAGAAAAAGTAGAGAGAATTAGTAGAAGTATGAAGAAAGAAAGAAAGAAAGAAAGAAAGAAAGAAAGGGAAGGGAGGAAGAAAGAAAGAAAGAAAGAAAGAAGCAAAGAAGGCAAGAAGGAAGGAAAGGAGGGAGGGAGGGAGGAAGGAAGGAAGGAGGGAAAAAAGGAAAAAAGACAGAAAGAAGATACAGTAAAATAAAATAAAGTATAATAAAGTTATTGAATTAAAAAAATACTTATTTAGAAAAGAAAAAAAAGGGACGGATAGAACCTTAGGACAAATGTTGGAAGCAAAGCTATACAGACAAAGTCTTACACAGAAGCCTACAGATACACCCTCACAAAAAGAGGTAAAGGGCAAAAAATCATAAATCTTGCTCTCAGAGACCACCTCCTCAATTTGGGATGATTTGTTGTCTAAAGGAGGGAGGGAAGGAAGGAAGGAAAGAAAGAAAGAAAGAAAGAAAGAAAGAAAGAAAGAAAGAAAGAAAGAAAGAAAGAAAGAAAGAAAGAAAGAAAAGTATAATAAAGTTATTAAAATTAATTATTAAGAAAAAATTTTTTTTTAAAAACATGGACAGATAGAACCCTAGGACAAATGGTGGAAGCAAAACTATACAGACAAGATCTCTCACAGAAGCATAGACATTCACAAAAAGAGGAAAAGGGGAAAAAAATCATAGATCTTGCTCTCGAAGCCCACCTCCTCAATTTGGGATGACTCGTTGTCTGTTCGTGTATTCCACAGATGCAGGGTACATCAAGTTGATTGTGGAGCTTTAATCCGCTGTTTCTGAGGCTACTGCGAGAGATTTCCCTTTCTCTTCTTTGTTCTCACAGCTCACAGGGGCTCAGCTTTGGATTTGGCCCTGCCACTGCGTGTAGGTCGCTGGAGGGCGTCTGTTTTTTGCTCAGACAGGATGGGGTTAAAGGAGCCGCTGATTCGGGGGCTCTGGCGCACTCAGGCCGGGGCCGGGGGGAGGGAGGGCCACTGCGTGCGGGGCGGGCCTGTGGTGGCAGAGGCCGGTGTGACGTTGCACCAGCCTGAGGCCCGCTGTGCGTTCTCGCAGGGAATTTGTCCCTGGATCCCGGGAACCTGGCAGTGGCGGGCTGCACAGGCTCCGCGGAAGAGGGGTGTGGATAGTGACCTGTGCTCGCACACAGGCCCCTTGGTGGCGGCAGCAGCAGCAGCCTTCGCGTCTCCCGCCCATCCCTGGGGTCCGCGCTTTTAGCCGCGGCTCACGCCCGTCTCTGGGGTCCACGCTTTTAGCCGCGGCTCGCGCCCGTCTCTGGAGTTCCTTTAACCAGCGCTCTTAAACTCCTCTCCTTGCGTACCAGGAAACAAAGAGGGAAGAAAAAGTCTCTTGCCTCTTCGGCAGGTGCAGACTTTTTCCCGGACTCCTTCCCGGCTAGCCGTGGTGCACCAACCCCTTCAGGTTATGTTCAAGCCGCCAACCCCAGTCCTTTACCTGCGCTCCGACCGAAACCGAAACCCGAGCCTCAGCTTGCAGCCCCGCCCGCCCTGGCGGGTGAGCAGACAAGCCTCTAGGGCTGGTGAGTGCCGGTCGGCCCCGATCCTCTGTGCGGGAATCTCCCCACTTTGCCCTCCGCACCCCTGTTGCTATGCACTCCTCCGCGGCTCCCTGTTGGAAGATTTTTAATCGCAGTTTCAGTTTCAGTGTTTGTGATTGGTGTTTTCATGTTTTCCATTTCTTCCTGCTTCAGTCTTGGAATGTGCATTTCTAAGAATTTGTCCATTTCTTCCAGGTTGTCCATTTTATTGGCATAGAGTTGCTTGTAGTGATCTCTCATGATCCTTCGTATTTCTGCAGTGTCAGTTGTTACTTCTCTTTTTCATTTCTAATTCTACTGATTTGAGTCTTCTCCCTTTTTTTCTTGATGAATCTGGCTAATGGTTTATCAATTTTGTTTATCTTCTCCAAGAACCACCTTTTAGTTTCATTGATCTTTGCTATCGTTTCCTTCATTTGTTTTTCATTTATTTCTGACCTGATCTTTATGATTTCTTTCCTTCTGCTGACTTTGGGGTTTTTTTCTTCTTCTTTCTCTAATTGCTTTAGGTGTAAGGTTAGGTTGTTTATTTGAGATGTTTCTTGTTTCTTAAGATAGGCTTGTATAGCTATAAACTTCCATCTTAGAACTCCTTTTGCTGCATCCCATACGTTTTGGGTCATTGTGTTTTCATAGTCATTTGTTTCTAGGTATTTTTTGATTTCCTCTTTGATTTCTTCAGTAATCTCTTGGTTATTAAGTAGTGTGTTGTTTAGCCTCCATGTGTTTGTATTTCTTAGAGATTTTTTCCTGTAATTGATATCTAGTCTCATAGCGTTGTGGTCGGAAAAGATACTTGATATGATTTCAATTTTCTTAAATTTACCAAGGCTTGATTTATGACCCAAGATATGATCTATCCTGGAGAATTTTCCATGAGCACATGATAAAAATGTGTATTCTGTTATTTTTGGATGGAATGTCCTATAAATATCAAATAAGTCCATCTTGTTTAATGTATCATTTAAAACTTGTGTTTCCTTATTTATTTTCATTTTGGATGATTTGTCCTTTGGTGAAAGTGGGGTGTTAAAGTCCCCCACTATGATTGTGTTACTGTCAATTTCCCCTTTTATCGCTATAGCATTTGCCTTATGTATTGAGGTGCTCCTATGTTGGGTGCATAAATATTTACAATTGTTATATCTTCTTTTTGGATTTATCCCTTGATCATTATGTAGTGTCCTTTGTCTCTTGTAATAGTCTTTGTTTTAAAGTCTGTTTTGTCTGATATGAGAATTGCTACTCCAGCTTTCTTTTGATTTCCATTTGCAGGTAATATCTTTTTCCATCCCCTCACTTTCAGACTGTATGTGTCCCTAGGTCTGAAGTGAGTCTCTTGTACACAGCATATATACGGATCTTGTTTTTGTATCCATTCAACCAGTCTATGTCTTTTGGTTGGAGCATTTACTCTATTTACATTTAAGGTAATTATCGATATGTATGTTCCTATTACCATTTTCTTAATTGTTTGGGGTTTATTATTGTAGGTCTTTTCCTTCTCTTGTGTTTGCTGCCTAGAGAAGTTCCTTGAGCATCTGTTGTAGAGTTGGTTTGGTGGTGCTGAATTCTCTTAGATTTGCTTGTCTGTAAAGGTTTTCTCTGTCAAACCTGAATGAGATCCTTGCTGGGTAGAGTAATCTTTGTTGTAGGTTTTTCCCTTTCATCACTTTAAGTATGTCCTGCCATACCCTCTGGCTTGCAGAGTTTTTCTTTGTATTTAATATTTGATAGTTTGATTAACATGTGGCTTGGTGTGTTTCTTCTTGAATTTATCTTGTATGGGACTCTCTCCGCTTCCTGGACTTGCTTGACTATTTCCTTACGTATATTAGGGTCATTTCAACTATAATCTCTTCAAATATTTTCTGTCATTTTTTTTTTCTCTTCGTCTTTTGGCACTCCTATAATTCGGATGTTGGTGCATGTAATGTTGTCCCAGAGGTCTCAGAGATTGTCCTCAATGTCCTTTTCATTCTTTTTTCTTTATTCTGCTCTGCGGTAGTTATTTCCACTATTTTATCTTCCATGTCACTTATCCATTCTTCTGCCTCAGTTATTCTGCTATTGATTCCTTCTAGAGAATTTTAAATTTCATTCATGGTGTTGTTCATCATTGTTTGTTTGCTCTTTAGTTCTTCTAGGTCCTTGTTAAACATTTCTTGTAGTTTCTCCATTTTATATCCAAGATTTTGAGTCATCTTTACTATCATTACTCTGAATTCTTTTTCAGGTAGATTGCCTATTTCCTCTTCATTTGTTTGGTCTCATGGGTTTTTACGTTGCTCCCTCATCTGCTGTGTGTTTCTCTATCTTCTCATTTTGCTTAACTTACTGTGTTTGGGGTTTCCTTTTCACAGGCTTTAGGTTCATAGTTCCCGTTGTTTTTGGTGTCTGATCCCAGTGGGTAAGGTTGGTTCTGTGGGTTGTGTAGGTCTTCTGGTAGAGGGGCCTGGTGCCTGTGTTCTGGTGGATGAGGCTGGATCTTGTCTTTCTAGTGGGCAGGACTACATCCGGTGGTATGTTTTCTGGTGTCTGTGAACTAACTATGATTTTAGGCAGCCTCTCTGCTAATGGGTGGGGCTTTGTTCCTGTCTTGCTAGTTGTTTGGAATAGGGTGTCCAGCACTCTACCTTACTGATCGTTGAGTGGAGCTAGGTCTTAGTGTTGAGATGGAGATCTCTGGGAGAGCTTTCGCCGTTTGATATTACGTGGTGCTGGGAGGTCTCTGGTGGACCAATGTCCTGAACTCAGCTCTCCCACCTCAGAGGCTCAGGCCTGACACCAACCAGAGCACCAAGACACTGTCAGCCACACGATTTCTGATGGCGGGGGGATGGGGCCTGAAATGAGCACAATCAGAAGAGAATCCTCCAGTGTAATCCAAATAAGTGTGGCCATGCAGAATATTTAATCTGTCCGAGTCCAATCTCGCTCTGTTCGCCGCACAACAGACCGATGAATAGGAGACGAGATGTTGAGGCAAGGAAGATGACTTTATTTAGAAAGCCAGTAGACTGAGAAGATGGCAGACTATAGTCTCTGAAGAACTATCTTCTAGTTATCTATTTTAAATATAACAGAGTGTGTATGTCAATCCCCAAATCCCAGTCTATCCCTCCCCCCAACCCTTCCCCTCTGGTAAACGTAAACTAAGTCTGTGAGCCTGTTTACATTTTGTAAATAAGTTCATTTGTATCATTTTTTTAGATTCCACATATGTGATATCATATATTTGTCTTTCTCTTTCTGACTTATTTCACCTAGTATGACAATCTCCAGGTCCATCACAAATGGCATTATTTCATTCTTTTTAATGGCTGAGTAATATTCCATTGTATACATGTACCACATCTTCTTTATCCATTCATCTGTCAATGGACATTTAGGCTGCTTCCATATCTTGGCTATTGTAAAGAGCTCTGCAGTGAACATTGGGGTGCATGTATCCTTTCAAACCATGTTTATCTCTGGATATATGTCCAGGAGGGGGATTGCTGGATCGTAGAGGGCTCTACTTTTACGTTTTTAAGGAACCTCCACACTTATCCATAGTGGACATACCAATTTACATTACCCCCAACAGTGTAGGAGGGTTCCCTTTTCTCCTCACCCACTCAAGCATTTTTTGTGTGTAGACTTTTTTTGATGATGGTTGTTCTGACTTGCATGCAGTGATATCTCATTGTAGTTTTGATTTGCATTTCTCTAATAATTAACAGTATTGAACATCTCTTCACGTGCCTCTTGGCCATTTGTATGTCTTCTTTAGAGGAATGTCGATTTAGGTCTTCTGCCCATTTTTTTATTGGGCTTTTTTTTTTATTTGTTACTGAGCTACATGTGCTGCTTGTAAATTTTGGAGATTAATCTCTTGTCGATGGCTTCATTTGCAAGTATTTTCTCCCATTCTGTGGATTGTCTTTTCATTTGGTTTATGGTTTCCTTTGCTGTGCAAAAGCTTTTGAGTTTAATTAGGTCCCATTTATTTATTTATTTTATAAATTTATTTTACTTATTTATTTTTGGTTGTGTTGGGTCTACATTGCTGTGCATGGACCTTTTCTAGTTGTGGCAAGCTGGGGCTACTCTTCATAGAGGTGCGCAGGCTTCTCATTGTGGTGGCTTCTCTCATTGTGGAGCATGTGCTCTAGGCATGCGGGCTTCAGTAGTTGTGGCTTGTGGTCTTTAGAGCGCAGGCTCAGTAGTTGTGGTGCATGGGCTTAGTTGCTCCACAGCATGTGGGATCTTCCTGGACCAGGGCTCAAACCTGTGTCTCCTGCATTGGCAGGTAGATTCTTTTTTTTTTCCTATCCTTTTTTTTTTTTTTTGCGGTACACAGGCCTCTCACTGTTGTGGCCTCTCCCGTTGTGGAGCACAGGCTCCGGACACGCAGGCTTGGCGGCCATGGCTCACGGGCCCAGCTGCTCCACGGCATGTGGGATCCTCCCAGACCGGGGCACAAACCCATGTCCCCTGCACCGGCAGGCAGATTCTCAACCACTGCGCCACCAGGGAAGCCCATAGCAGGCGGATTCTTAACCACTGCACCATCAGGGAAGCCCTAGTCCCATTTATTTATTTTTGTTTTTATTTCCAGTTGCTTTAGGAGATGAATCGAAAAAGATATTGCTGTGATTTATGTCAAATAGTGTTCTGCCTATGTTTTCCTCTAAGAGTTTTAGAGTGTCTGACCTTACGTTCAGGTCTTTAATCCATTTTGAGTTTATTTTTGTGTATGGTGTAAAAGAGTGTTCTAATTTTCATCGTTTTAATGTAGCTGTCCAGTCTTCTCAGCATCATTTATTAAAGAGAATGTCTTTTCTCCATTGTATAGTCTTGCCTCCTTTGTCATAGATTAGGTGACCATAGTGCGTGGGTTTATCTCTGGGCTTTGTATCCTGTTCCGTTGATCTATATTTCTGTTTTTGCTCCAGTACCACACTGCCTTGATTACTGTAGCTTTGTAGTATAGTCTGAAGTCAGGGAGCCTGATTTCTCCAGCTCTGTTTTTCTTTCTCAAGATTGCTTTGGCTATTCAGGGTCTTTTCTGTCTCCATACAAATTTTAAGCTTTTTTGTTCTAATTCCGTGAAAAATACGATTGGTAATTTTATAGGGATTGCATTGAATCTGTAGAGTGCTTTGAGTAGTATAGTCATTTTGACAATATTGATTCTTCCAATCCAAGAACATGGTATATCATTCTATCTGTTTGTGTCATCTTCGATTTCTTTCATCAGCATCTTATAGTTTTCAGAGCACAGGTCTTTTGACTCCTTAGGTAGGTTTAGTCCTAGGTATTTTTTCTTTTTAATCTGATGGTAAATGGGATTGTTTCTTTAATTTCTCATTCTGATCATTTTGTATCCTGCAACTTTACTGAATTCATTAATGAGCTCTGGTAGTTTTCTGGTAGCATCTTTAGGATTTTTTATATACACTATCATGTCATCTGCAAACAGTGACAGTTTTACTTCATCTTTTCAAATTTGGAATCCCTTTACTTATTTTTCTTCATTTATTGCCATGGCTAGAACTTCCAGAACTATGTTGAGTAAAAGTGGTGAGAGTGGACACCCTTGTCTTGTTCCTGATGTTAAAGGAGATGCTTTCAGCTTTTCATCCTTGAGTATGATGTTAGCTGTAGGTTTGTCATATGTGACCTTTATTATATTGAGATATGTTCCCTGTACCCCCACTTTCTGGAGAGGTGTTTTTTTTTTGGTCATAAATTGGTGTTGAATTTTGTCAAAAGCTTTTTCTGCATCTATTGAGATGGTCATATGGTTTTTATTCTTCAATTTGTTGATGTGATGTATCACACTGTTTGATTCGTGGATTGAAAAATCCTTGGATCACTGGGATAAATCCCACTTGATCATGATGTATGATCCTTTTAATGTGTTGTTGGATTCAGTTTGCTAATACTTTGTTGAGGATTTTTGCATCTATGTTCATCAGTAGTATTGGCCTCTAATTTTCTTATTTTGAGGTATCTTTGTCTGGTTTTGATATCAGACTGATGGTGGCCTCCTTGAATCAGTTTGGCAGTGTTCCTTCCTCTGCAGTTTTTTGGAATAGTTTCAGAAGGATATATATGTGTTAACTCTTCTCTAAATTTTTGATAGAATTCGCCTGTGAAGCCATCTGGTCCTAGACTGTTGTTTGCTGGGAGTTTTTTAAATCAAAATATCAATTTCAGTACTTGTGACTGGTCTGCTCAAAGTTTGTATTTCTTCCTGGTTCATTCTTGGGAGATTATACCTTTCTAGGAATTTGTCCATTTCATCTAGGTTGTCCATTTTATTGGAATATAGTTGCTGGTAGTAGTCTTTTATGATCCTTTGTATTTCTTTGGTGGCAGTTGTAATTCATCCTTTTTTTTTTCTTCTAATTTTATTGATTTGAGCTCTCCTTTTTTTTCTTGATGAGTCTGGCTAAAGGTTTATCTATTTTGTTTCTCTTTTCAAAGAACCAGCTTCTAGTTTCATTGATCATTTCTATTGTTCTTTTGTCTCTGTTTCATTTATTTCTGTTCTGATCTAAATGATTTCTTTCCTTGTACTTACTTTTGGTTTTGTTTATTCTTTCTCTTTTTGCTTTAGGTGTAAGGTCTGGATTTTTGTTTGAGATTTTTCTTGTTTCCTGAGGTAGGATTGTATTCCTATAAACTTCTTTCTTAAAAATGCTTTTGCTGCATCCCATAGGTTTTAGATTTTCGTGCTTTCATTTTCATTTGTCTCTACGTATTTTTTGATTTCCTCTTTGATTTCTAAAGTGATCCATTGATTGTTTATTAGCATGTTGCTTAGCCTCCATGTGTTTGTGTTTTTTACAGTAGTTGATTTCTAATCTCATAGCGTTATGGTCGGAAAAGATCTCTGATATGATTTCTGTTTTCTTAAACTTTACCAAGGCTCACTTTGTGGCCCAACATATGATCTATCCTGGAGAATATTCCATGTGCACTTGAAAAGATTGTGTATGCTGCTGTTTTTGGATGGAATGCTCTATAAATATCATTTAAATCCATCTGGTCTAATGTGTTATTTAAGGCCTGTGTTTCCTTATTGACCTTCTATCTGGATGATCTGTCCATGGATGAAAGTGGGGTGTTAAAGTCCCCCACTATTATTGTGTTACTGTCAGTTTTTCCTTTTATGACTGTTAATATTTGCCTTACATATTGAGGTGCTCCTATGTTGGGTGCATATATATTTACAATTGTTATATGTTCTTCTTTGATTGAATTATGTAGTGTCCTTCTTTGTCTCTTGTAACAGTCTTTATTTTAAAGTCTATTTTGTCTAATATGAGTATTGCTACTCTAGCTTTCTTTTGATTTCCATTTGCATGGAATAACTTTTTCCATCCCCTCACTTTCAGTTTGTATGTGTCCCTAGATCTGAAGTGGGTTACTTGTTGGCAGCACATATATGGGTCTTCTTTTTGTATCCATTGAGCCAGTCTGTGTCTTTTAGTTGGAGCATTTAATCCATTTATGTTTAAGGTAATTATCCATAAATATGTTCTTATTGCCATTTTGCTAATTGTTTGGATTTATTTTTGTTGGTCTTTTTTCCTTCCCTCCCTCTTTTTTTCTCTTCTCTTGTGATATGATGACTAACTTTAGTGTTGTGTTTGGGTTCCTTTTTCTTTTTGGTGGGTGTATCTAAAGTAGATTTTCAGTTTGCAGTTACCATGAGGTTTTGATATTGCAGTCTATATATAAACAAGACTGTTTTAAGTTGCTGGTCTTCTAATTTCAAATGCATTTCCGGTATTCTATATTTGTACTCTCCTTTTCTCATGATTGCTGATTTTGATATCATATTTGTGTGTGGATGATTTCCTACCTTTACTGTATGTTTTCCTTTACTGGTGAGCTTTTCCATTTGTAATTTTCTTGTTTCTAGTCATGGCCTTTTCTTTTCTGCCTCGTCAATACACTCTCCCAGAATTTTGGGCTCCTCCTCAGCTTTTTCCCTTCTCAACCTCTGCTCCTTTAGATTTCACTTGCCAAAACAGTTCTGACCCTCCCTTCCTTCCTTGTTTCACAAAGTATAACCTTAGGTATCATAGCAGAGACTGTGCTACATGTTTTACCAGTTTCTATTTCATTTCCATCTTCCTGGTCAAAAAGGAAGACTAGATTTTCCAGTTTGGTGCTTGTGATTGGGTCGAGGCTGTGTGATGGAGTTTTGGCAAATGACGTAGCAGGTTACCCCTGCTATCTGAAAGTAGAGGTTTCCTGTGAAAACTCTTGTAAGTTGAAATGGCATAAAGCTAAGAAACAATTACCTTAGGACACATGTTAATAACGGATGCACAAAATAAATTGAGATTAAGTGCAGATGCTCACAGACAGTTTAAAGCCATGGCAGCTTGATGCTGAGATGCTGAGTGTAGCTTCTGAGGAGGGAGCTTGGCAGTGCCATTCTCTGTTCTGAGTATGCACTGCCTCTATAATGGCTCACTGCAAAACAAACACTGAATGCTACTTTCACTCTTCACCTTTTCCTTAAAAGTGAAAATCCTCTTTGGATTTCTTCCAGTTAGAAAAAATGGGTACTAATATAGGTCTTTTGTAAAAGCAAAGTGGCATGAAGCAATCTTTGAAAAAGCAGGGGATACCTGTATTTTCAGGACACAGAGTATTCAGAAGCTTGGTTCTAAAACGTCCTATATACATCTTCTCCTCCTGTTCTGTGGTGACACCAGAAAGCAAGTATTTATGAAAGCAACACCATAGAATGGAAGGCACCTTGTGTTACCATATGAGGATAGATTCCAAGGAAATCCACTACAGCCACACTAGATACAAAATGAACAATAAATCTATGTGGTTCTCATCACTGAAATTTCAGTTCATTTGCTACTGCAATACAAACTATCCTAATTGTGACTAATAAAAATGTGAAAATAAATCAAGAGATAAAAAGTGGTTGCAATGGTAATACCCATAAAAAAGAAGAAGCAACCTTTGTTTAGTTGAATTTAAATTATTTTAAATTTTACAAAATTTAAACTTTATAAAATTGATGATGTGTTTAAATAATCAGTGTAAAAAAGTACAAAATTAAACATGTCATTAGTTTCAGGGGAAATAATATTTGAACGAGGTGGAAAGTTACTAAAGTTATCTTCCCTTATATAACTCAGGAAATATCTAACATTCTAAAGAATTTCAGTTTATTTTGAGATACTTTATATGTATAGACTTCACCCTATACTGCAGTGTTCTGAATGATCTCACTCCCTCCTAACCCCACCATCTACAGTATTTTCCCTTTGGCTTTCCATGTGTATCTTCTACACCCTGGCACTGCTTATCACCTGAAGCTCATTACAATTACTCTTTAGTGTTTCCTCCATTTAAGAATATTCTTGTATCCAAGTAACTATAACATTTTTCACTTTAAAATGATTTGTTTCTTTTTTAGCTCTTTCAATTCTAAATTGTGCTTCCATCATTATGCTGAAAATCCTCATTCTAGCATCATGTATGACCTACTCCCAGAAAAATATAAAACTTTAAGCAGTAACATCACAGTTTAGGCATTGGAATATACCTAGAAGTCATTTAGACCAACCTATCACACAACAACATCCCACAATACGAAGTCCACCTTCTTCTTGAAATGTTTCCAGGATGGAAACCTTAACACTTTTTAAAGAAACCTATTCTATGATTGACAAGGTGGAATGTTTCTACTCAGTACTTCTACCAGATTATCCAAATTCTGTCTTTGTAAACAAAAGAAAATAACTCTACTCCCTGTTTTACAGAATACATTAAAAATGTTTTCTAAGTAGCTTTTCTTGATATTATTCCCCAAATATTCTTGAAAATATTCTCCGGACATTTCCTCCTACAAAGTAAACAAGCATACATTCAGAAATGCATGGGTTGTTTGATTCCATTAGTCACTCTACATATGAATTAATGTCCTATCCATTATCATTCAAGTTTTTTAATGTCACCTCTAAATGATAGTGAGAGCAATGATGATTGTGATATGATAATTATGTAATGATAGATAATTTTCTTGAGCATTTCTAGGTTTTAGTTATTACACTATGGATTTTATGTATATTATCTCACTTTTTCACCAGAATGTTGTGTTACAGACTAAGTTGTGTTCCCCCCAAATTCATAGGTTGAAGTCTTAGCCACCAATGTGACTGTATTTCGATATAGGGCCATTAAAAAGATAATTAAGGTTAAATGGCTTAAAAACTCCATCCATGTGGCAACATAGGAAGTACAGGGAGGTAAATATATCAACAAGGTTTGTTATGAAAGTAGGAGAGAAGTACTAAAGTATTACAAACTTGAGAAAACATTTTGAGTAACAAGCAATGTAGAATATGTAGGCAAGAGGGGAATAAACAGTGGACAGGGAAGAACTAACAAGCCAGCTTATGACACACAAATTTCTAGTTCTTAATATATATAACACTCCAGTTCACTGGTACCCTGCAATACAAAGAAGTCTCTGGGTTGATCTGTGTTGGTGTAAAACTTTATTAAAGTCCTCTGGTAAACAAGAGCCATCTATCCCATGCCGTTACACTTTAACAACACAAAGAATTAACAGAAACATTGAAACTAAATTTTACCTTTAAATATGATAAGATTCTTAGGCAAGGTTCACATTTCCAATAATCTTTATAAGTAGAATTACTGTTTAGAAATTTGTTTTCCCTAAAGAAAATTTCCTCAGTTATATAATTGTTTAATATTTGAGTTTGTTTTTTCATAAGGTACCCCTATATCCATATTAATTTATAATATTTCTTATTTTCATTCATCACTTATGCAATTATTTTTAAAAGATTTTGTGGATAGTATTAAGTTATAGTTTCCATGGCTTCCAAACATTAGTTGTCACCATTCTCCCATAGCTAATGCAGAAGAAAAAATCAACTAATTTGTTTTCAAAATACCAAGAAAATTTAAGCTCAGATAGCCTATTCTGTGTTCTAAATGAAGAGGAAAAAATGTTAAACAAAATAGGTCTTTGTTCTTGGATGTCATTTTAAAAGAACTTCATGCAGTTTTACAAAGAACCCACTATGAATAAGCAGCTATTAATGAAGTTACACATGGGCTCGGCTGGAGACACCAAAGTGTTATATGTGCATGGATCCAGCCAACCCAGTTAGAAATTATGTTCGATTTCTTTCAGACATCACACCTGGATACAAAGTACTAATAAGGAAATCTATTATTTCAAGATGTGCACCAACAATCATAATTTTATTGTTTTACATTCTATCTGTAGTATAGGCAACCACTACAATGTTTGGTGAAGAAACATGAACTATAACAGAAAATGAAGGCACATGGCTAGTACAGTTTAAGAGGAAACATGGCTGGTTCTCATTTTGGATTTAGTTTTTTTTTCTATACACACTCTTTGAAGCTGTGCCACTACCAGTTCAGTTCAGATCTATTGACCTGTAAATATAATTACATATTTGATCACTAAATTAACAAAGTGAATTAACTTTTAATGAGTGGTATTATTCATTATACCTTGAAAAATATAAAAATCTTTACTAAAATCCATGTGTGATTCCACACTGACTTCTTGTTAAATGGGCATTTTGACCCAGATAATCATATGGTTGCCAAGGAATGCTGAAATTGCTGTATGCTATGAATCATTGTCTAAAATAAAATGAAAAACATATTATATAATTAACTCCATATGGCTTTTCCTTTGACTCATTTGATATAGGCCAAATTCTCACACCTTTCTCAATTAAACATCTTGAAATAAATTCTATTTAACAAATTTTAAAAGTAACCTTGCAAATTTCATATAAGAATGTATAGAAATGTGTAGTTAACATTCTGTGAATAATTAAAACTCATTTGTTAGTTGATGGTTTATCTAGAAAATCAAAAATAGAGTTAATAATATTTCAAGTTCCAGAAAAAAAAATAAGTGTTTATAATTTTTAGCATGTTTAATGAAACACAATGCAAATTGCCACAGAGCTTTAATGTTATCTTGTATTTTAAAGGTATGTCAGTTAACTTATTTTAAATTATCTGAAAATTAGATGACACTATTATTTTAAATACACCTGAGACTAGAAATGAGATGTGTTTGTTTTAATTCTAGTTCTGCCACCAGATAAATAAATCTGTCTATTTGTAAAATACTGATATTGCTGATTTGTCAGCTATTATCATTTTAGAATATAATACACTATCGATAAGAAATCTTTATCATAGTCTATTAATTACTCAAATCATATTTAGACTTTCTAAACAATTTTAGTTAACATATTTTGAGATGGGTTGGGAGATACTGATTGTATGAAGTTCCTTCCAGATATATTATTCTGTTATTATTTGATAAAAATACTTTTACGTTATTTCTGACCTGGAGGTTAAATAAGCATTAAATTTTAAATATATAATTTATTCTAGTGACTTCAAAACATCTTAATCACAGTCTACAAGAATTACATTTTATATCGTGAACCAATATATAAACATGCACTCACATGCACACATATACACACAATCATATATGTAAACTACACAGAAAAAACTGTCATGCCTGAAGTGTCCTCATATTCCTTCTAATTCTTTTCCTTTTTTTCAGCTTATTTAGATTTAATTGTTGTACAGCAGGGTATAAGTTTTAAGATGTACAGTATAATGGCTTATGTTTTCTTCTAATAGTTTTATGATTCCAGGATTTATATTTAAGTTTTTGATTCATTTCAAATTAGTTTTTATGAGTGGTATAAGGGTCTAGTTTCATTCTTTGAGATGTGAATATGAAGTTTTCTCAGCACCATTTATTGAAGAGACTGTCTTTCCTATAATGAGTATTCTTGGCTCTCTTGTCAAATATTCATTGACCATATATGCATGGTTTTATTTCTGGGCTCTTGATTCAGTTCCATTGGTCTGTGTGTCTGATTTTTGCCAGAACCATACAGTTTTGATTACTATAGTGTTATACTATAGCTTGATATCAGGAAGTGTGATGCTTCCTGCTTTGTTCTTCTTTCTCAGGATGCTTTGGCTAGTCCTGATCTTTTGTGTGCCCATATAAATTTTAGGATTGTTTTTCCTACTTCTGTAAAAAATGCTATCAGAATCTTAATAGGGGTTGCTTTGAATACATAAATGGCTTTAGATAGTATTGAGATTTTAACAATATTCTTCCAATCCACGAATAGTTTTCCATTTATTTGTGTCTCTTTGATTTCTTTCATCACTGTTTTGTAGTTTTTACTGTAAAGATCTTTCACCTCCTTGGTTAAATTTATTCCTAAGTATTTTATAGTTCTTGGTGCTCTTGTTAATGGGGATTATTTTCTTTATTTATTTTTCAGATAATTTATTGTTAGTGTACAGAAAAGCTACTTTTCTTTTTTTAGGTTTAAAACCATATCCAAATTTATTTATTTATTTATTTTTCACACACACACACACACACACACACACACACACACACACACACACGCACACTGTATTTTATCTTTACAAGAGATAAATAAACTGACACCAAGCATTGTAAATGGATGACCACAAAAAAAAGCAACAATGATTGCAATTACCAAACACGAAACACACTCATACTATGTCATAATATTGACATTCAGTCCAGTAATCCTCCACTGTAACAGCTCCTTTACTTTGCAGTGAAAATTGATTTGTATATTTTTTACCTCTGAGTCCTTGTGGAATATTTTGTGTGTGTGTGTGGTATGTGGGCCTCTCACTGTTGTGGCCTCTCCCGTTGCAGAGCACAGGCTCCAGACGCGCAGGCTCAGCGGCCATGGCTCACGGGCCCAGCCGCTCCACGGCATGTGGGATCTTCCTGGACCGGGGCACAAACCCGTGTCCCCTGCATCGACAGGCGGACTCTCAACCACTGCGCCACCAGGAAAGTCCCGAATTTTGTTTTTTTATTATTCAAACAGAAAGTCACAAAAATTATAATCATCCTCATCAGTTCACTCAGTCCCATGTAATTAATTTTCTGTTTCATCTTGATCTTTGTTAGCACTTTTATGAATTTATCAGTTACCCATTAGAGTTCTGAAAATGCTTATTCATTCAGTTCAGCAGTATAGTCAGTTACCAGAAACCTGTACTTGTCAGAGTCTTTTCAGTGAATTCCTTGAAGATGGAACCCTTTTACAGGAACATTTTTGCAAAAGCATCAGAGTACACCCAGAACTGTCTGTAAATGACAAAAGACTTAAAAATGATCATGGTTAAAGATTTGATGAAAGTTCATAATAATGCAATTGACAAGTAAATTTAGTTATTTCTGAGATATACATTTTAAAGTAATAACTAGAATTATGACTTATAATATTATACCAGAACATATAAGATTTTTAGAAATTTCATGTAATGTCTGAAACATTTATATTAACGTATTTCCATACAAATAACCCAAAGAGGTTTAGTATTAGTTGTTTGTTTTGTTTGTTTTTCTTTGTCCTGCAGGTTCTTATCAGTCATCAGTTTTATACACATCAGTGTATACATGTCAATCCCAATCGCCCAATTCAGTACACCACCATCCCCACCCCACTGCAGTTTTCCCCCCTTGGTGTCCATATGTTTGTTCTCTACATCTGTGTCTCAACTTCTGCCCTGCAAACCGGTTCATCTGTACCATTTTTCTAGGTTCCACATACATGAGTTAATATACGATATTTGTTTTTCTCCTTCTGACTTACTTCACTCCATATGACAGTCTCTAGATCCATCCACGTCTCAACAAATGACTCAATTTCATTCCTTTTTATGGATGAGTAATATTCCATTGTATATATGTACCACATCTTCTTTATCCATTCATCTGTCGATGGGCATTTAGGTTGCTTCCATGACCTGGCTATTGTAAATAGTGCTGCAATGAACATTGGGGTGCATGTGTCTTTTTGAATTATGGTTTTCTCAGGATATATGCCCAGTAGTCAGATTGCTGGGTCATATGGTAATTCTATATTTAGTTTTTTAAGGAACCTCCATACTGTTCTCCATAGTGGCTGTATAAATTTACATTCCTACCAACAGTGCAAGGGGGTTCCCTTTTCTCCACACCCTCTCCAGCATTTGCGGTTTGTAGATTTTCTGATGATGCCCATTCTAACTACTGTGAGGTGATACCTCATTGTAGTTTTGATTTGCATTTCTCTAAAAATTAGTGATGTTCAGCACCTTTTCCTTTGCTTCTTGGCCATCTGTATGTCTTCTTTGGAGAAATGTCTATTTAGGTCTTCTGCCCATTGTTGGATTGGGTTCTTTGTTTTTTTAATATTGAGCTGCATGAACTGTTTATATATTTTGGAGATTAATCCTTTGTCCATTGATTCGTTTGCAAATATTTTCTCCCATTCTGAGGGCTGTATTTTCATCATCTTTATGGTTTCCTTTGCTGTGCAAAAGTTTTGAAGTTTCATTAGGTCCCATTTGTTTATTTTTGTTTTTATTTCCATTACTCTAGGAGGTGGATCAGAAAAGATCTTGCTGTGATTTATGTCAAAGAGTGTTCTTCCTATGTTTTACTCTGATTTTATAGTGTCCGGTCTTACATTTAGGTCTCCAATCCACTTTGACTTTATTTTTGTGTACGGTGTTAGGGAGTGTTCTAATTTCATTCCTTTAAATGTAGCTGTCCAGTTGTCCCAGCACCACTTATTGAAGAGACTGTCTTTGCTCCATTGTATATCCTTGCCTCCTTTGTCATAGATTAGTTGACCATAGGTGTGTGGGTTAATCTCTGGGCTTTCTCTCTTGTTCCATTGATCTGTGTTTCTGTTTTTCTGGAGTACCATATTGTCTTGATTACTGTAGCTTTGTAGTATAGTCTGAAGTCCGGGAGTCGGATTCCTCCAGCTCCGTTTTTTTCCCTCAAGACTGCTTTGGCTCTTCGGGCTCTTTTGTGTCCCCATACAAATTTTAAGATGATTTGTTCTAATTCCGTAAAAAATGCCATTGGTGATTTGATAGGGATTGCATTGAATCTGTAGATTGCTTTGGGTAGTATAGTCATTTTCACAATATTGATTCTTCCAATCCAAGAACATGGTATATCTCTCCATCTGTTGATATCATCTTTAATTTTTTTCATCAGTGTCTTACAGTTTTCTGCATACAGCTCTTTTGTCTCCCTAGGTAGGTTTATTCCTAGGTAGTTTATTCTTTTTGTTGCAATGGTAAATGGGAGTGTTTCCATAATTTCTCTTTCAGATTTTTCATCATTAGTGTATAGGAATGCAAGAGATTTCTGTGCATTAATTTTGTATTGTGCCACTTTACCAAATTCATTGATTAGCTCTATTAGTTTTCTGGTGGCATCTTTAGGATTCTTTATGTATAGTATCATGTCATCTGCAAACAGTGACAGTTTTACTTCTTCTTTTCCAATTTGTTTTCCTTTTATTTCTTTTTCTTCTCTGATTGCCATGGCTACAACTTCCAAAACTATGTTGAATACTAGTGGTGAGAGTGGACATCCTCGTCTTGTTCCTGATCTTAGAGGAAATATTTTCAGTTTTTCACCATTGAGAATGATGTTTGCTGTGGGTTTGACATATACGGCCTTTATTAGGTTGAGGTAGGTTCCCTCTGTGCCCACTTTCTGGAGACTTTTTATCATAAATGGGTGTTGAATTTTGTCAAAAGCTTTTTCTGCATCTGTTGAGATGATCATATGGGTTTTGTTCTTCAGTTTGTTAATATGGTGCATCACATTGATTGATTTGCATTTATTGAAGAATCCTTGCATCCCTGGGATAAATCCCACTTGATTGTGGTGTATGATCCTTTTAATGTGTTGTTGGATTCTGTTTGCTAGTATTTTTTTGAGGATTTTTGCATCTATATTCCTCAGTGATAGTGTTCTGTAATTTTCTTTTTCTGTAGTATGTTTGTCTGGTTTTGGTATCAGGGTAATGGTCGCCTCCTAGAATGAGTTTGAGAGTGGTCCTTCCTCTGCAATTTTTTGGAAGCGTTTGAGAAGAATGGTTGTTAGCTCTTCTCTAAATGTTTGATAGAATTCACCTGTGAAGCCACCTGGTCCTGGACCTTAGTTTTCTGGAAGATTTTTAATCACAGTTTCAATTTCAGTGCTTGTGACTGGTCTGTTCATATTGTCTGTTTCTTCCTGTTTCAGTCTTGTAAGGTTATACCTTTGTAAGAATTTGTCCATTTCTTCCAGATTGTCCATTTTAATGGCATAGAGTTGCTTGTAGTAGTCTCTTTGGATGCTTTGTATTTCTCCAGTGTCTGTTGTAACGTCTCCGTTTTCATTTCTAATTTTATTGACTTGAGTCCTCTTCCTCTTTTTCTGGATGAGTCTGGCTAATGGTTTATCAAGTTTGTTTATCTTCTCAAAGAACCAGCTCTTAGTTTTATTGATCTTTGCTATTGTTTTCTTTGTTTCTATTTCATTTATTTCTGTTCTGATCTTTACTTCTTTCTTTCTTTCTGCTAACTTTGGGTTTTGTTTGTTCTTCTTTCTCTAGTTCCTTTAGGTGTAAGGTTAGATTGTTTACTTGAGATTTTTCTTGTTTCTTAAGCTAGGCTTGTATAGCTATAAACTTCCCTGTTAGAACTGCTTTTGCTGCATCCCATAGGTTATGGATTGTCATGTTTTCATTGTCTTTTGTCTCTAGGTGTTTTTTGATTTCCTCATTGATTTCTTCAGTGATCTCTTGGTTATTTAGTAACGTATTGTTTAGCCTCCATGTGTTTGTGTTTCTTACGTTGTTTTTTCCCTGTAATTCATTTCTAGTCTCAGAGCATTTTCATTAGAAAAGATGGTTGATATGATTTCAATTTTCTTAAATTTACTGAGGCTTGATTTGTGACCCAAGATGTGATCCATCCTGGAGAATGTTCCGTGCGCACTTGAGAAGAAAGTGTAATCTGTTTTTGGATGGAATGTCCTATAAATATAGTTAAATCTATCTGGTCTGTTGTGTCATTTAAAGCTTCTGTTTCCTTATTTATTTTCATTTTGGATGATCTGTCCATTGGTGTAAGTGAGGTGTTAAATTCCCCCACTATTATTGTGTTATTGTTGATTTCCTCTTTTATTGCTGTTAGCATTTGCCTTATGTATTGAGGTGCTCCTATGTTGGGTGCATATATATTTATAATTGTTATATCTTCTTCTTGGATTGATCCCTTGATCATTATGTAGTGTCCTTCCTTGTCTTTTGTAACATTCTTTATTTTAAAGCCTATTTTCTCTGATATGAGTATTGCTACTCCAGCTTTCTTTTGATTTCCATTTGCATGGAATATCTTTTCCCATCCCCTCAGTATCAGTCTGTATGTGTCCCTAGGTCTGACATGGGTCTCTTGTAGACAGCATATATATGGGTCTTGTTTTAGTATCCATTCAGCAAGCCTGTGTCTTTTGTTTGGAGCATTTAATCCATTCACGTTTAAGGTAATCATCGATATGTATGTTCCTACGACCATTTTTTTAATTGCTTTGGGTTTGTTTTTGTAGGCCCTTTTCTTCTCTTCTGTTTCCCACTTAGAGAAGTTCCTTTAGCATTTGTTGTAGAGCTTGTTTGGTGGTGCTGAATTCTCTTAGCTTTTGCTTTTCTGTAAAGCTTTTGATTTCTCCATGGAATCTGAATGAGATCCTTGCTGGGTAGCGTAATCTTGGTTGTAGGTTCTTCACTTTCATCACTTTAAGTATATCATGCCACTCCCTTCAGACTTGTAGAGTTTCTGCTGAGAAATCAGCTGTTAACCTTATGTGAGTTCCCTTGTTTGTTATTTGTTGTTTTTCCCTTGCTGCTTTCAATAATTTTTCTTTGTCTTTAATTTGTGACAGTTTGATTACTATGTGTCTTGGTGTGTTTCTCCTCGGGTTTATCCTGTATGAGACTCGCTCCGCTTCATGGACTTGGGTGGCTATTTCCTTGTCCATGTTAGGGAAGTTTTTGACTATAATCTCTTCACATATTTTCTCTGGTCCTTTCTCTCTCTCTTCTCCTTCTGGGACCCCTATAATGTGAATGTTGTTGTGTTTAATGTTATCCCAGAGATCTCTTAGGCTGTCTTCATTTCTTTTCATTGTTTTTTCTTTCATCTCTTCCACAGCAGTGAGTTCCACCATTCTATCTTCCAAGTCACTTATCCTTTTTTCTGCCTCAGTTTTTCTGCTATTGATTCCTTCTAGTGTAGTTTTCATTTCAGTTATTGTATTGTTCATCTCTGTTTGTTTGGTCTTTAATTCTTCTAGGTCTTTGTTAAACATTTCTTGCATCTTCTCCATCTTTGCCTCCATTCTTTTTCCGAGGTCCTGGATCATCTTCACTATCATTATTCTGAATTCTTTTTCTTGAAGGTTGCCTATCTCCACTTCATTTAGTTGTTTTTCTGGGGTTTTATCTTGTTCCTTCATCTGGTATATAGCCCTCTGCCTTTTCATCTTGTCTGTCTTTCTGTGAATGTGGTTTTTGTTCCACAGGCTGCAGGATTGTAGTTCTTCTTGCTTCTGCTGTCTCTCCTTGGTTGGATGAGGCTATCTGAGAGGATTGTGCAGGTCTCCTGATGGGAGGGACTGGTGGTATGTAGAACTGGCTGTTGCTCTGGTGGGCCAAGCTCAGTAAAACTTTAATCTGCTTGACTGCTGATGGGTGGGGCTGGGTTCCCTCCCTGTTCGTTGTTTTGGCCTGAGGCAACCTTACACTGGAGCCTAACAGTGCTCTTTTGTGGGGCTAATGGTGGACTCTGGGAGGGCTCACGCCAAGGACTACTTCCCAGAACTTCTGTTACCAGTGTCCTTGTCCTCACGGTGAGCCACAGCTGCCCCCCGCCTCTGCAGGAGACCCTCCAACACTAGCAGGTCGATCTGGTTCAGTCTCCCCTGAGGTCACTGCTCCTTCCCCTGAGTCCTGATGCGCCCACTACTTTGTGTGTGCCCTCCGAGCGTGGAGTCTCTGTTTCCCCCAGTCCTGTCAGAGTCCTGCAATCAAATCCCGCTAGCTTTCAAAGTCTGATTCTCTAGGAATTCCTCCTCCCCTTGCCATACCCCCAGGTTGGGAAGCCTGATGTGGGGCTCAGAACCTTCACTCCAGTTGGTTGACTTCTGTGGTATAAGTGTTCTCCAGTTTGTGAATCACCCACCCAGCAGTTATGGGATTTAATTTTATTGTGATTGCACCCCTCCTACCATCTCATTGTGGCTTCTCCTTTGTCTTTGGATGTGGCGTATCTTTTTTGGTGAGTTCCAGCATCTTCCTGTCGATTATTGTCCAGCAGCTAGTTGTGATTTTGGTGTTCTTGCAAGAGGGAGTGAGAGCATGTCCTTCTACTCGTCCATCTTGATTCCTCCTCCCATATCCAAATTTTAAAAAAGCTACTGGTTTTTGTAAGTTATTTTGTATCCTGTAACTTTATTGAGTTTAATTATATTTAGCAGTTTTATGGAGTCTTTAGGATTTTCTATATATAAAATCACATCGTCTGCAAATAGAGACCATTTTACTTCTTCTTTTCTAATTTTGATGCCTTTTATTTCTTTTTCTTAGTAATTGCTTTGGCTAGGGCTTCTGTACTATGTTGAATTGGAGTGGTAAAAGTGGGGACCCTTGTCTTGTTCCTGATCTTAGAGGAAAAGCTTTCAATCTTTCACTATTGAGTATGATGTTAGCTGTGCATTTGTCATATATGGCCTTTATTACATTGTGGTACATTCCTTCCATATCTAAATTGTTAAGAGTTTTTATCATTAACATAATTCTTTTACTTTAAACATTTTCTGGATCGTCATTGTCTTGTTTTCTATATCATAGGCCAGCAGATACCTTTCAGGTTTATGTTTTTCAATCTAACTAACTTTAATTTTTCCTTATTACCTTACCTCCATTCATATGCAATATCTCCAATTGAGTCATCATAACTGACCTATAAAGAAACTAAGAGACTTCTGTTTTCCTGTCCAGAACATAATGAGCTTAGAAATCATCACCCCATCTTAACAACAAATAAAAATCTGAAAAAAGAAACCCTAAGAAGTCAATACTTCTTAGATCCATCTGAGAAGTTAGGTCACAGGGTAAACCACTGGCTCCCAAATTAGGGAGAAAGATAGGTGAATACAGAGAATCACAACCTACCAGCAAAGAAACCCACAAGCATAAGCATCTGGGATAACCAGTGCCAAGGTAGGAAAATCTAAACTGTAACTGACAAATTGCTGGAGGCTCAATGTGGACAATTCCAAAAGTTAAAAACTTCAGTGGCAGGGGGACTTCCCTTGTGGCTCAGTGGTTAAGAATCTGCCTGCCAATGCAGGGGACACAGGTACGAGCCCTGGTCAAGGAAGATCTCACCTGCCACGGAGCAACTGAGCCCATGTGCCACAACTACTGAGCCTGAACTCTAGAGCCCAGAAGCTACAACTACTGAGCCTGCATGCCACAACTACTGAAGCCCACGCACCAAGAGCCCATGCTCTGCAACAAGAGAAGTCACCGCAACGAGAAGCCCATGCACCGCGATGAAGAGTAACCCCTGCTCGACACAGCTAGAGCAAGTCCGCGCTCATCAGCGAAGACCCAACACAGCCAATAAATGAATGAATGAATGAATGAATGAATTTATTTTAAAAAAAACTTCAGGGGGAATGAGTTCTTGGGGGGTCTCCAAACTTCTGTGAGATTTACCTCTAGGATTTCTACCAGGTTGTCTTGGTGAAGATTGGAGAAAAATTCCTTGTGATTCCAGCAGTAGGTGAGGAAAAGTAACCATTTTGTAATGCACCCGGGCATGCTGTTCTTCTAACAAGACCTGCCTTGAGGAGGAACTATTTTGTCAGAACCTCACATATTGCAGTTTAATCAAAGCCTAACTGAACATGGAGGAAAAAGAAAACCCAATTCCAGTCTCCTCTAGCAATCCTGTCCCACCTAATGATGAGGGTGGAGGAGGAAGGAGCAAGTGAGGGAGCAAACAGAGAGCCCTTGTGAAGTTCACAGCCCAGTGGCAAAGGCTCACTAAAAGACTAAGACTTAACCATAGCAATACATAGTGCTTCCCTTCCCCCCATACCTGAACACCGTATTACTAAAGGGCTATTCACTGAGTTCCTTTACTGAGTACATCATTTCTGGCTTTTAACAAAAAATTACAAAGCACACTAAAAGGCAAAAATCAAAGTTTAAGGAGACAGTGAAAACATTAGAACCAAATTCAGATATGGCAGGTATTGTAAAATTATCAGACTAAGAATTTGAAACAACTATCATTAATGGGCTGAGGGCTCTAATGGAAAAAGTAGCCAGCATGCAAGAACAAATGGGTAACATAAGCAGACAGATGGCAATTCTAAGAATCAAATAGGAATGCTAGAGATTAAAAAGAAAAGAATATCACAAGGTTTTATCTAATACGGTAGTCTTAGAAATCATTAAAATAATGCTTTTGTAAACTAAGATAAAACAGTATTTCAAGAACTTGATAAACTACATTTGAAAACAAAGAACCACAAATATTAATTACTAACTAAATATATTTCAATGTGTCAAATTATCAAATGCTGAGAAATATTACCGAAACATGCTTGAAAATGAAGGAAACAGCAAAAATTTATAAAATATAGTTGAAATAGCTAATGCAATAGCAAATATTGAATAGTTTCAAAGTAATTGTAAAGTGTGTCATAATTATTCACCTATATATCCTTTCAAGATTATCGGTCATATTTCCAAAATTAATAGTAATGTGTCAGACTATATCAGTTTTTCATATTCCTAATTTACAACTTAAGGAAAGATATGTTTTTGTAGATAAAATAAGAGAAGGAACAGAAGCATGAGGAAAGTGTGATTCAGTGCAAAAGACATGAAAATGTTTGATCACATTTGTTTCAGTAAGATTTTACTTCATAGAACAAAATGCAAAGCATGAAATAAACTCATCTTTAAAACAATAGTGATGAAGTTTTTGCCCAGTGTCATTATAAGGATTCCTGGTTTAATCTAATTTAATCTTCACCATCACTATATGAGTGTTGGTTAATGGAGTGCCTACTCCAATTCTTTTGATTTTACGAATGAGTAAACAGAGTTTAGAGAGTTTAGATATCCTCTCTAAGGTCATAGGTTAAGTAAGTGGAAGAGCTGGATACAAACTGAAGTCATCTGACTCCAGAGCCTGTACTACTAATAGGCTGTATTTATTAGTGCCTGAAATTACTGCAGTATACCTACATGATGGCTGAATGCCCTCAGCTTGTTAGTCTTCTCTGAAACTGTACAATTTAAGGAGGTTTTAGGCACTTCTCAGGCACCTAAGCTGTGGATTATCTGGCCATTGTTGGACTAGTGTTATTCCCTAACTGTTCTATTTACCCTGTCACTCCTCTGATCCATCATCTACAATACCACAGGAATAACTTAACTGATTGTGTTACCCTTGCCTATAAATCTTCAGTGATTCCAATTGATCTTTAGAATAAACAATACAGAATCAACTTGTTCTAATGAAAATAATCATATGCTTTGCAAGATTACACTGCTACAGCTATTGCAGCTATATCCAGTCTTTGTGGAAATAATTATTTCATAAACTTAAATTGGAGGAAGTCCATTTGAGTGGAATACAGATTGATACATGATTCTTCACTACAGAAACTTCCACATCAATTTTCATTTGCAAGTCACATTTCTTCTTTGTGTTCCCAATATATAACTCATGGATGGATGATGACTAAAGTGGTGAATGAATGAAAATACGGCATATTTTAAATTTTAAAAATTGTATTAGTCACTATTCATATTATATGTGATATACCCATATGCATATTTATATCTTAATACTATGAGATGAAAATATAATCACTAACCAGTCTCTTCAAAAAATATAACACTGTACAGAGTCTTCTTAAAATATTACCATGGAAGGAGAAACAATTTAATTGCAAAATAGCCATTACTTTTTATTGAAAAAATATAGATTGAAATTTAAATATATATAGAAGTTTCCCTTTGGAGAGATTTTCTTATGGAAACGCAAATCTTTCTGAATATTGGTTTGTTTAATGTTTAAAAATTTAGAATATTAGTTAAAAAGATTAAATGTAAGGGGGGGAAAACTTTAAAATCTTAGAGTAAAAGATGTTGAACTTGAATCTCAAAGGAACGGTAGATGAGAAACCTTCAGTCACACTCAAGTGAGTGTTGCTTTAGTTACCAAAGCAGAGAACTGAAGCCAAAGAAGTAAGAATGAGGAACAATGTTAAAAGAGCAGAGAGATCTTGGACAACAGAAGCCAAAACGCTCCAGTCGTATGTACTCTGTCTAGCAGAAAGTCAAACTCCAGTTGTGTCAGAGAGCCATAAGAAGAGGGTGAGAGAAAAGTTAAATAGACATTGGATTCATTCATTCATAAATACATTTGAAAATAATTCTTTTAAAACATACAGGCCCCAGCTGAAGACTGTGCCTATCAAAGGACAGTGGTACAGTGTGTGTGTGTACTGTAGGACAGAGAAAAACAAGAACAGTGGTCTCAGTAATGAACTATATACTCCATCATCTTCCTGAAATAACAGAATATGTTGATACTTATGGAGAAAAACAGTGTTGAAGTGAACATTTACTTGTCATCATTTTCAGCTGACATACTGATTTGTCATACGTTGAAATGATGACAAACTAGGAGTATATTAATGCAAAATAATATGCCATATAATAATCACCAAGACATTAGGTTTACTCATATTCTCCTGAAGCAATGTTTTCTACAGCATTTAAAAAAATTGTTCCTGCTCAAGTTAATAAAATTTTGTTTAATACAATCCCACCTACTCTTTCATCATTCCTTAAATATGAACATCTCATCGTCTACATTCTGATTTAGACATCAGCTTGATTCCCCTACAGTAACTGTGGCCCAAAAAAAAAAAAAATCAGTTGCCTATTCAACATCTATTTCCCCTTTTCCTTCCTTATAGATGCTGATTTAGTTGGGGTGGGAAAAAATATGCCCTGTCCCAGGCGCTTAATTAATTGGTTTAAGCCAACTGTATTAATTTCATTCCTCCTTGAAATTCTAGGAGTAATCAAGTGGAAAATATTTGGACAAGGAGCATAAAGGACTTAGGAAAATTTTTAAATCTCTAACATAAATGGAGAAAAGAAAGGCAAGCATTTTCCTCCATCCACTTTTGTCAGGATGCAATGCTTGGAGTGCTACCAAGAATGGTGAAAATGTAGAAGACTAGCCTCCTGTTGATATGTTGAGTTTCTGAACTAATCCTCTAAAATGCTTGTCTCACACATCACTGTTAAGTGAAGTCTACATCATATGAGTTACTTTCTGGGTAGTCTCTTACTTGAAGCTGGAAGCATGATAATTGATATTACTTCAATATTCTTTAAAAACCAGATAAATGGAAAGAGAAAACTTTTTATCAACATTAAAATTTTTATAGATACATTATTTGAGATTTATAATTGTTCATTCAATATATCATTACCATACAGGCTAAAAATATTACATTTCACTCTATTGCCCTATTATGCTATATTTTTACCCCATGGAAACAAATTTTATTCTGTTGTGTTGTAAGCATCATGAGATCAGAGAGTGGATGCTGTACTGCACTGACCAGATAATCCCTTACAGATTGAGACATTCATTCGCTCAGCCGCTGGGAAAGCTGCAGGCTATCAGTTCACAGCTAAGAATTTCCTTGGCCAGGAGAGCTGCCTCTTCCAAGAATATGCCGTCTTGAGGGCAGAACATCACTGAAGAATGATCCCAACTTCAGTGCTCCCCGTGGGATTGGCTGAATTCTCTGTTGTCTTTGTATCAAAGTTCAAATTTTGTCTTATTTCAATCTTGCCTCCCTCTCTCCCTCACAGGTGTTTCTAAGAGCACACTGGAATAATCCACCTATTTGCAGATTCCGATTTCTGGGAAATCTGACCTACAACATTTGGTGCCAGGAGTCATAGGAAGCAGATTCTAAACTGGCTTTTGGAAGCTGGATTTCCAGTCATTCAGCTCACTGGTAAGAGGAATACTGATAGCCCTTAGCATGTAGGCTTGGTGAAATTGTTGAAGCTCTCACTGGTGATAAACTGGGATTGTTATACCAATGTAAAGGAATGCACTGGCAGATAGACTATCACAGGTGTTTGTGAAGTTTGGGGAAGAAAAGGTACTTATAAGAACTGTGGAAATTGATGATTATTTTGTAGGGGTGTGTGTGTGTGTGTGTGTGTGTGTATAGACAATAAAAGGTGATAACTCATCAACTTAAGGTAAAATGTGAGGGTGACATAGTTCCCTTGGGAGCTTATTAAAGAGACTACTGTCTCCTGCAACCAAACAACAGAAAATTTAAGATCTTACCTAAAATTTTCTTATAAGGGTAGTATTGCTAATAGATTGAAATCAGGGTCCTGGTTAAGAATTAGACTCAGAAATTTGGAATAGGAGCATTAGGATTATCATAATCAAAATTTTTGAAACCCTAGGTCCCTCTGAACCCTCTGGGCTTACAGAAGTGACCCACTTCTCTCAGTTAAGTTAATATCCCCTCCTTCCATGAAGATGATTCAGAGGCCCCTGCCTTAACTGACAATGTGCTGCTCACCTTCAGGCTCTATCCTCATCTTTCATCCCGGCCACTTGACCAATAACTAGAACTAAGTGGCAATATAATTAGGTCAGGAAAATGTCAGGTCTCCTAAGAGAGAAGTGATTATAACCCAGAAGAGCTGTAGTACATGTACCAGCTGAGTAGAGAAAACATGCTTGAGAAAGGACCCTGAGGGTGCTGGATCAGGAGGGTGGTATATAAAGTTGGATAAGTGACAATTTATCAATATGGGGGCACTCTACCACAATATGGAATTTAACACACTGATAAGGCCCCAGGACACAGTGCTAATACGAAGCTAGGATGGCTTTTGGAAGCAGCAGTGATTGATGACCTATGTAAAGCAGAAATGCCAGGACTGCCATGGTAGAGAATAGAAGAAGAGATCATGGGCTCAGAGAAGCTGACATGCCAGTATAGATGTACAGCATAAAGCTAGAAGATCCACAAACTAACATCAATGAGAGAATCCAGAGGACACTCCATTTATTACAGTGATAAGGAATGCTCTAGGGAGAACACCAGCTGTACTGATAATCTCAATAGAGGCTGTCCTCTGTAGGCTAGGGATGAAAGTAGATGATGCTATTACAGAACTGAGTCCCCTAATAACAGAGGCCAAGTAGAGGCACAATAACTCAGCATAATTATCAGATGAGTGGCCGTGTCGGATGCCATCCAGGGTATTCTGAGATACACAGCATAATGAAAATGATTTCTAGAACAGAACAACCCTAGGAACAAAATAGAAGGGCAACAAAGATGTTAATGTATAAGAAATCAAGGTTGAATATCAGGAGCTTAGAGCAGTTGATCCTCAAAAATTTGAAGACTCTAGCCAATCAGGCTTTGACTCTCTTGACTGAGAGACAAGATTCCCCAAAAACAAGGACCCTGCAAGACTGCAACAAATGTACAAGGTAATAATCTTACATTCCTTCCCCATTGGGACCTATGGTCATTTATTCATACAAAGTGTGCATGGATAAAAAGGGAGCAGTGAATACCATGACATTTGAAGGGCTATTGGGTACAGGGTCTGAGTTGAAATTGATACTCTGTGACCAGAATCGTCAGGAGAAGATAGGTTGCTATTATATTATCGGGCCAAGAAAGAATATGTTTGCCATGTTACTGATCCATAGGAGCTTCTATGGGTATTCTCCTGCTCAGATTTTATCATCAATTGACAAATATAGCAGGTGCAGCATGAGAAATGCATAAGTGAGGGTGAAGAACTTTTAGGGATGAGGGTCTGGGTCACCCCACCAAGTAAGACACCTAAGACCATCAGAGTTTCTAAACAAAGATGAGGAGACTCTAGAGCTTCCCTGGTGGCGCAGTGGTTGAGAGTCCGCCTGCCGACGCAGGGGACACGCGTTTGTGCCCCGGTCTGGGAAGATGCCACATGCCGCGGAGAGGCTGGGCCCATGAGCCATGGCCGCTGAGCCTGCGCATCCGGAGCCTGTGCTCCGCAACGGGAGAGGCCACAACAGTGAGAGGCCCACATACCGCAAAAATAATAATAATAATAAATAAATTAAAAAGATGAGGAGACTCTAGAATGAGTAGTAAAGTAGAGAAAAGATGAGTATCAGTTGTTGTCCTAAGACAAACTATGGTGGGTGGTTTATATTTTGTCCCATTAACCTTTCTCCTGTAATTTTGCCCAGGAATTGGAACTAATCAGAATTTCAGAGGATCACTTCAAAGATGGAATCAGTTGATTATGTGAAGCAAATGGGTCTTTGTAGTGCAAAGGGTGAATTATGGTAGATGCTATGGTGTTCCTTCCAGATAACCCTTAGGACTGAAGCATTCATTTTCCAAAAACTGCCCTCAACCAAAGCGAACTGCCTCACCTGAGGTTTTCTCCTCTTCCCAGGGTCAGTCTTCACCTGTGTCCGATAAACACAAAGGAATGAAATCTCAATCACTTTCCCTAAAATAAGGGCATCTCAGATTCAGAGCTTCCTGTATAGCATTACCACCTCCGTCATCCCAAGTCTCTCGTGCTTCACTTTATAATAGGAGTTGATGCTGAGAACACGCACTAATAAACAACAGGCATGCAAATCTCCATCTCAGAGTCTGTTCCCCAGGAAAAACTACTTAAGACAGGGGTTATTAATTTTTACTTTCAGAATTCTTAAAATAATTTTGGACATACTGTCATATAATAATGCTGAGGAAACTCTAAATACTAAAGTTGAAATGCACAATTCCTTTCAAAGTTACCCATTCAAACCATATTTAAGGAAGTCCAAATAGTATTTTCTTTTTTTGTTTTCGGTACACGGGCCTCTCACTGTTGTGGCCTCTCCCGTTGCGGAGCACAGGCTCCGGATGCTCAGGCTTAGCGGCCATGGCTCACTGGCCCAGCCGCTCCGCGGCATGTGGGATCTTCCTGGACCATGGCACGAACCTGTGTCCCCTGCATCGGCAGGCGGACTCTCAACCACTGCGCCACCAGGGAAGCCCACAAATAGTATTTTCTTTGACATGGAATATAGCCAGCATCTCTAATAATTATCAGAGAACAAGCATTGGAGTATACATTACAGTTAAAATTAGATGCCAGACATCTTTGGTTATACTTAAAGATTGACTCCTTTGTGAAAGGAAGTATGATGTATAGCCAGGGACAAGTATACCTACCCAGAATGACTTGCCTTATAAAAAATAAGGTAGAAAAGGGAAAGAGGATGAGATGTTGCTAGATACACTAGACTAAGAAGAACAAAGAAAGGATATCCTCACAGCTTGGACTAAATTTAGCAGACAGAGGGAGTTATAAGTCCTGAATTTTGCTTCCCTTGCCTCTGCCAAGGAGCAGACCCCTTCAGCCTAGAAAAAGGAGGGTAGATGTATAATATGAACAGAAACTAAAGATGATTGAGGAAATAGTAAAAGAAACTCACGTGTTCTTCAGTGAATTCAATCTCCAACCACAGAAACAATCCTACCAGGTCACCACAAAGATTTGTAGTGAGACTATAAAGGCATTGGTAGTAATTTTTGAGTAATCATGGCTAGCTGGAAAGTGTGAAAGAAAAGATATGGGAGAATGATATTTCAGTTTTTGAAAGGGCAAAAATAATAGAAGAATTTACAGACCAGTGAACCTGGAACCAGACCAAATCTTCAAATGGATTATTTAAAGAAGAGCCTGTAAATATTTGGAAAGGGAAGTAGACTTGGTTAGATATTAGAATGCTAGACTGACATCAATTCCTATGTTGATTCAGACATTAGAATGACAGATCAAGTGGACCCCATACACAGAGTAGTTCAGAATTTCAGCAAGACATTAGCAAAGTCTCATGGGAATTATACACACAAGGTAAAATCCATGAGCTAGATGATGGTGAAGTTCGAAATTTCATGTAAAAAGAACACACTCAGGTCAATTGGGAAGAAAGTCTAGAGCACTATGGCTCAAGCTTCATCCACTGCAAAAACTTAGGACACACTTTTTATGTATTTACCACAATGATATACATGGCCCACATATCACCTTTAAGCATAGTAACAAATCGAGAAAAAGACAAAAAATTCAAAATCCAAAAGACTTCTCTACATTATCAGGATAATATTAACCCAACAAATGAGATTATACATAATTAGCCATATATTTAAATAGCAACATTCCATGATGAGAACACTAGCTTACTGTTGCTATTCATGTGAAAGAGATTGATGACTAGAAATATTAACTAAATCACTATGAAGAAGCGTCCCAAAAGGATAAGTCACAGGTCTGTCACATTGACAGTAGGATTATTATACAAATCAACACAAAGATAGTCCCAGCCATAGACTTGTGAAAGTGAATCTTGAATTCTGTGTATGGTCCTAATTGTCATTAGTTAAGAGAAAAAGAAAGAGCCCCAGCATTTATTATATACCAAGCACTATGTTAAAGTCACCAGAGCAGCCAATGTTATTTCATTTAATTTTTATAATAATTAACTGAGGTAGATAAAATTATTTGAGTTTTACAGTACAGCTGAACAAACCAAATCTCAAGTTGTTTAATAAATTTGGCCAAGCAAACAAAGCTGTAAGTAAAGGGAGTAAGATTTAACCAAAGTCTGTCAAACTCTGAAACTTTCTAAGTTAGAGTTCCTGATATGAAACTCTATGTCCTTAATAAAGAAACACAAACCTATGGAAGGTATAGCTTCTATAACCTATAATAACTGACCTCTTAGCACTTCTCTTACTTTCATTGTGATATCGTAAGAGTCATAATTCTCCTGCTTCGAGTTAGGATATTTTTTCTTCCCCTACACAGCTTTCTTCTCTCTCCTACACAGCTTCTCTCTGTCTCTCTCTCTCTCTGTCTCTCCACCCTCCCCATGTGTGAATAAATGCTAAAATATTATTTATAGGAAATAAAATTATGAGACAAATGCATATGTCCTCAACTGTTTTCATTTCATTCAGATTCGTATCTACAAGTTAATGAATATAGTCATCACGATTCCTTAAGTAAGCTTATTCTATATATTTTCAATATCAAACAAATTGAAACATATTGATAAACTGCTATAGATTCCTTCATATTATTTAATTGCAGATATTTTTATCAAGTGATGTCTTGGGGATTCTTTCTGTAGCTTGTATGTTTACACACATATATACAAGTTATTTTACAGTTGTTTTTAAATTGCAATTTCTTCAGTTTTATCTGGATCACTATAGTATAAAATCCAAGTGAAAGTGATGAGTGAGAATTCTGCAAGCCCAAATGCCTAATCTCCAGGATAGACCTTTAGGTTGATAAAGACAATTGAGAACCATTTAAGTAGCTAGCCAGTAATGACTGAGGTAAACAGGTTGATTTTGAGTCTACTGGCTTTAAAAAATATATAATATCTATAACAGAAGACATTTATTTTTGACATGAGGTCTCTTGACTCATAAGACTACAGGCTTCAAGAAGGTTACTACATTTATATTTGACCTCAGTTCACAATACACTCCTGCGATCCTTGGAGGTTGTTCATTTAGGCCTTGAAATACAAAGGCTGCCACTCCTTCAATTCTGGCCTACTACCTAGCTTCAGGGTGCCTGGCCTACACTATTTCACCATGCTATTTACTGTCATGCCCTTTGCATTTAACTAGATATTCCCTCACTGAAGACCCTGAGGCATTTTAATAGCAGCATATGTTGCCTGGCTGACTCAAAAGTAATACTTTTCAAAATTTGTACTTTAAATTCTACTGCTTGGTAAGAATAGCTTACAAAATGTTCATGTATTTACACAATGTTTAGAAAAGGTTCTTTTACTTTGATGTGGTAGAGAATGTGATTCACCATTAAACTAGTACATATTAAGCTAGTACTAAAATATTTAAATCTTATATTAATAAGCTTATACCAACCAGTGGACTTATGATGTTTTATAGCTTGTAAGTTCTAACAGAGGCAATGGCTTCACAAACCAGAAAATAACTCAGCTGTCAAAATCCTAATCCTCAAGGGATGCATATTTGAAATAGAAAGTTTGTGTTATTCACTGTAGAAAAGAATTATTAAATGCCTAAGTATAGCATGAAAATGGAATAATTTTCCAGACTTTAATCATGTACTGTGTTTTTGTTGCTGTGGCCTATGATGTTTTATTTATTAATGATTTATATTTATGAACTAAAGTAAGATAACTATAATGTGTTAAATATGAATTTAAGTATTTTTTCTTCAATTTGTGAGAAAATGAAGCCCAAGAAGCATCTCATATTGGTTTACTTTCAAAGAAAAAGACAAAAAAATACTATGAAAAATTGTAGTGTTTTTCTGTTGAAAATAGATTGTGATCATTTTTCAATCCTTAAATATTTCTTGCATTCTCGTGTAAATTGCTTTACTCAATATAAATAGTAATGCTAACTTATTACAATTTGTGTTATACTTAAATTGTTCAGTAGTTACTGTAGCCTCTATACATATTAATGTATTTAGAAGTGCTGTCATTGACAGCACATAGGAACCATATATGGTATTTGCTGCCATTATACTCCTGGAGTATGTTAAGAGCTGTTGTCATAGAGCACAGGAACAAATACAAATGAAAATCTAGCTTGAGCTGTTTGAAAAGTGAAAATTATTACAGTGATATTAATGATATGTATACAAATTTAGAATTATGTATAACATTTTATATATATATATATATATATATGGTTGCCACTTACTATTGATGAATGATACAAAAACCCAAAATTAATTCAAGTATCAATAATATGTCTCATCTATGTTGAGCTCTTAGTTCTAACAGAACCCCTATGAGGTAGATATTTTTATTATCCATTTTACAGATTAAAAGTCTGAAATGAAGAATTTAAGGAAAATTCCCTTGACCAGCCAGTAGATAAATGAAGTAGTCAAGATGAAAAACAAGGTTGTTGACTTTAGCAGTCCTGTTCTTGAATACCCCCTCATTTTATTCTAACCAGAGTCTTTCTTCTTTAAGGATTCCTGTATTTAATGCAATATTTTTTAAGAACACAAAGAATGTGTGTGTGTGTGTGTGTGTGTGTGTCTAATGAATAAAATAGCTACAGCAAGAAAAAAGCCTCACGAAGAATGATTTAAGTTCTGGGCAAAATAGGGTGATTTAGAGTAAGTCTATAAATAAAATAATATAGAATCAGATCTTCAAATAATGCTGTATCACAGTTTTCCCTCATACATTGATTCACAGAAAAGGTATTTATTTGGCACCTCATTAGATACTTTGGGAACAGATGAGGATTAGTCAGGTACCAGCCCTATCTTCAAAAATCTTACTATAATAAAAGAGATAATGTATTACACAAAGAATAAGAGTAGAATATAATAATGAAATGCAAAAGAAAAGTATAAATATCAATAAAACAAATGCAGTGGGAATTCTAACAGGAGAGACATCTAATTGGGGGATGAAGAACAATTTCATTAGGGAAAGAGGAAAAGTATCATTTCAGCTAGCTGTGAATATGGGTATATCAAACTGGAAGGAAAAGAATGACCAAAGAGAATGAGGCAGTATTTCTGTTTAATAAGATGTATTAAGGGGCATACGAGGAGGTAATTTTAAGGAGGTTTGGAGGCTGGGAGGCTGTTGTTTGAACTTTCTTCCCTTTTTAGTGGGAAATCCTATCAAGATCTTTTTGCAGGAAACTAACATGTTCAGAACTGTAACTTTATGACAAGGATGGGTTTTCCTCCGGTTTCCAATAGCATGTTTCTCTTTTCCATCTGAGACCTCACCAAAAGAGCCATTAATGTTCATGTTTCTAGCAACATTCTCTTTATGATAATATTATCACATTAACAGCAAATTAATATTCTCTAAGGTGGTAGAAACTTTTGTATAGTTCTCTTTATTTCTTTGAGTCCTCACCAGAATTACCTTTAATGTCTCTGTTTCTACCAACAGTCCCTTCAAGGCGGTCTAGATTTTAATGTGCTTCCTAACACTTCCATCCTCTATCTATTACCTTTAAGAGAACATATTTTCTTTGCGAATGAAAAATATCTCCACGCGTTTAAGAAACACACTGCCACATTTGAGTATTTGGCACAGTAGCGCTCAACTTCCCAGCACTAAAGTCTAAATTTGTTTCCTAAGACAAATTTGGTGGGTTAGAAAAACAGAATCTTTGTCTCACAGTTGTGGAATGTAGAAGTTCAAATCAAGTTGTCAGCAAGACCATGTTCGCTCTGAGGCTTGGGGTGGTGAGGGAGGCGTGAATTCTAATTTTATTTCTCCCAGCTTCTGTTAATTATCAGCAATCATTGGCATTCCAATCTTTGTTTCCATTTTTTAAACTTTTTTTATTAAAGTATAGTTAATTTACAATATTCCAAGTGTGCAGCACAGTGATTCAGTTATACATATATATATATATATATATATATATATATATTCTTTTTCAGGTTATTTTCCATTATAGGTTATTTCAAGATAGTAAATATAATTCCCTGTGGTATACAGTAGGTCCTTGTTGTTTATCTATTTTACTTAAAGTAGTGTGTATATGTTAATCCCAAACTCCCAATTTATTCCTTTCCCCCCTTTCCCCTTTGGTAAATTTGGTAAGTTTGTTTTCTATGTCTGTGAGTCTGTTTCAGTTTTGTAAATAAGTTCATTTGTATCACTTTTCTTAGATTCCACATATAAGTGATATCATATATTTGTCTTTCTCTGTCTGGCATACATCAGTATGATAATTTCTAGGTCCCCATCCATGTTACTATAAGTAGCAGTCTTTCTTATGGCTGAGTAATATTCCTTTGCATATATACATATGTGTGTATATATATATAAATAGCATATCTTCTTTATCCATTCCTCTGTTTATGGACATTTAGGTTGCTTCCATTTCTTGGCTACTGTAAATAGTGCTGCTGTGAACATTGGGGTGCATGTATCTTTTCAAATTATGTTTTTCTCCAGATATATGCCCAGGAGTGTGATTGCTGGATCATATGGTAACCATATTTTTAGATTTTTAAGGAACCTCCATACTGTTTTCCTTAGTGGCTGCACCAGTTTACATTCCCATGATCAGTGTAGGAGGGTTCCCTTTTCCCCACACCCTCCCCAGCATTTATTATTTGTAGACTTTTTAATGATGGCCATTCTGACTGGTATGAGGTCATACCTCATTGTGGTTTTGATTTTCATTTCTCTAATAATTATCAAAGTTGAGCATCTTTTCATGTGCCTGTTGGTCATCTGTATCTCTTTGGAGAAATGTTTACTTAGGTCTTCTGCCCATTTTTTGATTGGGTGGTTTGGTTTTTTTTGATGTTGAGCTGTATGAGTTATTTGTATATTTTGGAAATTAATCACTTGTTGGCAGCATTGTTTGCAAATATATTCTCCCAGTCCGTAGGTTGTCTTTTCATTTTGTTTATGATTTCCTTTGCTGTGCAAAAGACTGTAAGTTTAATTAGGTCCTATTTGTTTATTTTTGTTTTTGTTTCCAACACTCTAGGAGATGGAGCCAAAAAATATTGCTGTGATTTATGTTAAAGAGTGTCCTGCCTCTGTTTTCCTCTAGAAGTTGTATAGTATCTGGCCTTACATTTAAGTCCTTAATCCATTTTGAGTTTATTTTCGTATATGGTGTTAGAGAATGTTCTAATTTCATTCTTTACATATAGCTGTCTGGTTTTCTTAGCACCACTTATTGAAGAGCCTGCCCTTTCTCCATTGTATATTCTGGCCTCCTTTGTTGTAGATTAATTGACCATAGCTGTGTGGCTTTGTTTCTGGGCTTTCTATCCTGTTCCATTTGTCTGTGTGTCTGTTTTTGTGCCAGTACTATTCTGTTTACTGTAGCTTTGTAGTATAGTCTAAAGTCAGGGAGGGTGATTTGTTCATTCAGCTCAGTTCTTCTTCCTCAAGATCATTTTGGCTATTCAGGATCTTTTGTGTTTCCATACAAATTTTAAAAATTTTGTTCCAGTTCTGTGAAAAATGACATTTCATTGAATCTGTAGATTGCCTTAGGTAGTATGGTCATTTTAACAGTATTGATTCTTCCAGTCCAAGAACACAGTATATCTTTCCATCTGTTTGTATCATCTTCAATTTCTTTCATCAGCATCTTATAGTTTGTGGAGCACAGGTCATTTGCCTCCTTAGGTAGATTTATTCCTAGATATTTTATTCTTTTTTTTTTTTTTTTTTTTTTGTGGTACGCGGGCCTCTCACTGCTGTGGCCTCTCCCGTTGTGGAGCACACGCTCCAGATGCGCAGGCTCAGTGGCCATGGCTCACGGGCCTAGCCACTCCGCAGCATGTGGGATCTTCCCGGACCGGGGCATGAACCTGTGCCCCCTGCATTGGCAGGCGGACTCTCAACCACTGCGCCACCAGGGAAGCCCGATATTTTATTCTTTTTGATGTGATGGTAAATGGGATTGTTTCCTAAACTTCTCTTTCTGATATTTCATTGTTTCTTTGTCTCAATTTTTACATGACCTTTTTCCTTGTGTGTTTGTGTCTCTGTGCCCAAATTTCCCTCCTCTTATAGGGACATGACTTATACTGGATTTATGGGTTATCCTGATCTTAACTTGATTACATTTGGCAAGACCCCATTTCCAAATAAGGTCACACTCACAAGTTCCAAATGAACGTAGTTTGCAGGGACACTCTTCAATTCAGTATAGAAGTTAATAAAACTGTCTTGAGAAACTTATGGAAATTCCTTTTGGAATAGCCTAACTCTAAAATTTTAACTTTCCCAGCAAAAGGATTTAGACAACTCTTGTTAACATTCATTAATCCCTTTCTAAAAAAAGACAATTCAGGCTTTATGTAAGTCTTAAGTCATGTTTGGGTCTTCTTTTTTACGGAGGAGAGCCAAACATGAGGGTTTAGAGGGCCAGGTCCGGACTCTCTTACTATGTAAAAGGAAAAAAAAACAAACAAACTATTTTAATGAATAAATTCTCAGAAAAATTGACATCAGCAACAAAAATCTAAATTCAGTCTGAGGTGGCAGGCCGGCCGTTCATGCCTCTAGGGGTATCAATTACCTTTGAAACACGAGCTTGATCAAACGAAACAAAGAATACAAAGCATCCCAATCTCTCTTCCTCTCTTAAGCCATTTTATTGCAGAGGTTGCTTGGCTTCAAGGATCCGTGCCCTGTGCCAAGGGTCTTTGTGTAAACATCAGGTTTTGTTATGGGTCTATATGACAACAGATCTCCTTCCTTTCCAGGTGATTGTGTTGGCACCCACACATGAGCTGCCTTCATCAGTCACAAATCAAACTGCAATACCAATGGACTGAACATTCACTAAAAAGAGACTTCCCGAAGGGAAAAGAATTGGCACATGATATGCCAGACAGGCTGCCAATACTCTTGTTTTATTTCTGTGCATCATTTTATGCTATTCCATTATAATGTGTGACTGGTCACCCAGAGATTACACTTCCCTTTCAGTACATTCTACCCAAAGCAAATCGAAGATGTCACACTATGTACATTATGAAACTTAGGTCTGCTAATGCAACAGCAAATTAACAAAAACAGAAAGAACCATTTATAGTTACTAGGATGCCATTCATCCATTTAGGTATTTATTAATTTTTTAATAATTGCATGCTTCCTGCATGCCAGGTATCGTCACGTATGAAGAGGTTACAAATCTGACTTCATTATTCTTAAAATTTAGTTTTAGTAAAATAACAAATTTTATTTTACAGGATTTTTAATTGTTTTAGTCTTGTACATAAAACACTAACATAATGCTTGATTTATCTACCTTAAATAAATAATTTGTGCAGACACATTCTGCATGCAAAGAGTTTCTAGAATGTTAGCACAGACAAACCTCTTGTGGTATACATTTTCAATGACAGCAATGCAGGAAACCCTCATACAATTAAAAATAATTCACCTTTGTCATAGTAACGTTAAGTATAATTTCAGACTTCAGGAGGGTCTACAGTATTGCCTATTTTACTTAAAATTTCCACCAAGAGTAGATAAATCATCATCATGCATCTTGAAAAATGAAATAGAACTGTCTTCCAAGTAACTTCAACCATTCATTCATTTTATTTTGCTTGTTATGCTATTATGGTGATTTTGTGTCATATGCCATGCTAATTTGTTCCTGTACTTAAAAAAAAATCAAAATAAATTAAACTGATGAACAAACACACAATTTGCTAATTAGCGTCATAACAATTATCATAATATGGCAAGGAAAATCAAAGAGAAGTAACATATAATCTTTATTTATTATCAATGTGAAGAAAGCATAACTGGCACTAATCCCCTGCAAGAAAATCCTCTATAGAGATGTCTGAATCTATCAGAAGATCTTTGTTCCTGCTTCATTAACACCCATTAAGATCTGTGCTTAAACAATACTGTTGTCTTTCAGTATAGTTAAGGAAAAAAAAAAACCTTACAAAGAAAAAAGAGAAAAGGAGAAATAAAAATTTAAAAGACATCAATTCAAAAATTTCACCTTCCTTAGTTTCATCAATTAGCTTTCTACATAATGAAATTGTAAATCCAAAAATGCACTTTTTTGGTGACTTGAATTGTCACCTTTAAAATGTGGTCAATGTGTTATACATCTATGCACAAATCCTTAGAGCTAAATCATTTTTGTTCACACGCTTCTGAACAAATAACAGTGTAAATCTCTTCCATTTCAGTTCACAAAATGCTGTCTCTTTTTTGTCTATGACAATTTATTATAGATTATATAGCAAGGACAAAATGAAAAGGAGAGGATACAAAATATGGACCCTAATTCAGAATAGGTGATTAACTTCTTCAATTGAATGGAATATGCAAATGTAATTCCGGATTTTCTTTTTTATTTTTGTAGTTGTTGTACAAAAAAAGGAATTTTGATTGCGATTGACTCCTAAGAGTAAAATGAATCTGTATTATTTTAATTTAGACTGTTCATTACTCAGTGGCCATGATTTCCTCCAGTTATGTCTGTAGTACAAGATTTCATCCTTCAAAAATTTCTAAACAACAGAGTTTTAAAAAAATATGTTTTGTGATTATTATATTTTAAATAGACATTCATTCAAAACAGTTCTTGTTTTTCATTAAAAGATCTCCAATTTATGTCTTCAAATGACTAGGTTTTTAAAATTTTTATTTACTTGAAAAATTTATTTTACTAAGCAAGACTGCTTAATATTAATGTTATGAAATAATAGATAAATGGAGATAGAAAGTTAAATGTTTTCATATTAAATGATGTAATTTTTCTTAACATTTGCGTTTTCTTATTGCTTTATTTTTTAATATAATAGTTGTCCATATATGCAGATAATTTTCTGTAATCCTCATCAGAGTTACAGTTTTTGCTATAGAGTTCATGTGTATTCTTTTAAAAATGAATTCCTATTTAGTTATGGTATTTGTTGTTCTATAGTTATTATCTTATTTTTTTATATATTTAACTGTTATTTCTGGTGTGGAAAATTCACTTTTTCTATTTGCCTAATTTTCAACAAACTTACTAAACTTTTAATTATAAAGTTTTTCTGTAGTTTCATGTATATATATAATCATATAATATGGAAATATTAGTTTTCCTTATTTTCCTATGTTTATATTTTTCAGTTAATTTTCTTGTCGTACTGGGTTGGCTAAGACCTCCAGGAAAATATTGAATAAATATTCAAAAATGTATGAATATAAATCAATGGTATTGGCTATTTTTGCCTATTCCTTGATTTTATAGGTAATGATTTTTATATTTCCTCATTGAACATAACATTTCCTATAAATGTCAGGCTGACATTGTTTATAAGGTTATGGAAGTTCTCTCCTTGTCCTAATTTGCTACTTTTCTCATGATTGGATGTTGAATTTTATCATAGGATTATTTTCTGCACCAGTTCATTAATCATTTTTCCTACCTTTTTATTGTCAATGTAATACATTACAGTGTAGTCAATATTTTTTTTTCTAATTTTAAACCACCTTTGTATTCCTGGGCAAGACCAATTTGGCTAGGATGTAATTTAATTTTAAACCACTGATACAGTCTAATCGCTATTATTTTATTAAGGATTTTTGCATCTATGTTTATGAACTTGTCTGCAATCTTCTGAATTTCCTTACCTGGTATGGTAGACAGCCTTTAAAGTGGTTTCCTGTGAATCCCTGGCTCCTAGTAGTCGCACATTTGTGTAACCCTTCTCTTTGATTGTGGACAGAGTATTGCAGAAGGGATGGGATGCCACTTTCAATATCAGGTTCTAAAAATATTGTGACTTCTGTCTTGGTTACTGTCATGCATACTTCTCTCTCAGATACCTGTCTCTGGGAGAAACAAACTGCTATGAGGTGAGTGGCCCTATGAAGAGAACCATGCAGCAGGCAATGATGTCCTTCTCCAGTGATCAGCGTGTACTCAACGCCTGCCAAGAGCCACAGGAGTGAACTTGGAAGTGGCTAGTTTTCCAGGTGAGTCCCGAGGTAACTGCAGCCCCCTGCTGACATCTTGATTGCAGCTTAGAGAGAGATCCTGAGTCAGAACCTTACAGGTAAGCATCTCTGAGATTCGTGACCCACAGAAATAGATAATAAATGTTTATTATTCTAATCACTAAGATTTGGGGAATTTTTACATCTGGTTTTAGAATTAAATTTATACTAGCATTAAAGAATTTGAATTCCCTCTTTTTCTACTTCCTCTACTCTTTTTACTCTCTTGATGAGTTTGTGAAATATTAGAACTGTTTCTTGATTGTCTGATAGAATATGATACACATTCTAAACTATCTCAGATTTGTGTTTTCTTTGTTGGAAAATTTAAAATTTTTCATGATTTAATTTTAAATGTAGTGAGTGAAGGAAATTCAAAACCTGAGTGAGGTCAAGCTAGTGACTTTTTAAAAATTCCACAAGAGTTTTGTTGTTGTTACTGTTGTTTCTGCCTTTTCAAATTTCACGTTTTATCTCCATCCAAAGGTAAGTACAAGATAGAAAAGTACCCAGCCTATCTGTGTATACTGGGTAAGTTTTATTCTGACTCACCTTTTTTTTTTTTCTTTTTCTCAGACTCTGGCATTTTCAGAATCATGACTTTATATGTGTGTGTTGAAGGTGCAGGGGGGTGGCAAGGGAACTTTTATTTAGCTTTTCATCCTAAGGGTGAGGATAGTTTAACCACAGCCACATCCAAAAAACTTAGTCTTTGGAAGCTAGTAAGCTACTTGATTCTAAAGATGCCGTCCAAAAGTACTGGGGTCCATCACCATGTTATCTCCTTGGATTGATGTGTATGATTAGTTCTAATCTTCTAAGTGATTCCCCTTTTTTTTGATTTCATCATTAATTACTTGATTAAAAATATGTGTGGTCTAATGTTTTTGTATATTTTATAACTAAGCAGTCAGTGGATATCTAGAAATCATATTTCTGTAAAGTAAATTTTCTTCCCTTGTTTTCTCTCCTATAAAATCTTACTTAAAATTTGTGGCCCAGCTATGTCTTTTTAAACCCACCTTAACTCTCTTAACTCCTCTTTGTTCTCAAGACACTTAGCACATCCCCAAATTTTAGTTACTAATAACCAAGTATGGGAAATAGAGTATATCATCAGAGATAGGTTAAATAAGAGAGAAGCATTTTTAATCACTAAAAATGCCATATTACCCAGTTGAAGCTACAATTCATTTGTCCAGGTAATAACAAAATGAAAAAAAAAAATTGGTGTAGTCTTTGATGAAGACCAAACATTAGGCTTTTTTGCAGTTCATTATTAATCAACTGGATCCAAAAATAAGTTTATGAATTCGGCATAATTCAAAATTCAAAATTTTAGATATATTTCGAATTGTTTATAAAGTACAGATTTTGAGGGGCAATATTTTAACATTTGACTAGTGTTAGGATTTCAAAAAGAATTCAGCAATTTAGAAATACACTGGATAGCAAATTCCAAATCTTAGTCCCAAGAGGAGAAGGAATTTTTGCCTAATATTATGCTCAAAATTTTGCAGAGAATATTTTATAAACTAAAATTAAGTGGTCTTATTTAAATGTGAAACAGTTGGAGAATACTAATTACCAAATCCAAATTATCAAAATCTTCCTTTTGGTCCATATATGTCAAAAACATCTGAGAATCTAAGAGAAGACATCTATTAAATAATCATCAAGGGAATGTTTAATCTCATTAGTCCAAAAGGAAACATAAATGCTGAGCTGAATATATATCAGCATAAATGCAAATCTGAAGGCATATTTGACAAATGTATAATGCAAATATTCTAAAGCCATAATAATGAAAAGATAATACTTTGTAAATAAAGAATTAATTGAAAATAAAACATAAAGGCTATTATTAGTTTGCTAAATATTTATATTAAAAGCATGTTACATATGTACTATTCTTTTGTAGCTACACAATCTTTCCTTTTTGCTAATCGCTCTGTATTCCACTGACAAACTATGCCTGGCTTTAACTTCAAAGTCAAACCCATGATATTAATATTTTCTATTTACCTGCTTATTTACTTTGCCAATTTTACATTGAGTGAGGACATGAACTTTAGTATGTAGTTTAGTGCCATAAGTTTGTACCTGGCACAAAGCCTAACATATAAAAAAATTTGCACCAAAGACATTAAACTCATTTTATGTAGGGTAGGCAAGTGTGGAAATAAAAAAACAACCAAATGAGTACAGGCGAAGGTTATTTATTCAGAGCTTGTTCTAGCAAGAGAGTCAACCATAATCACTTGCGTTTTGACAGAATCTCAAAGGCAGACAGAGGAATGGGAAAGCTTTATGGTGGAAAAGAGGGAAGCCTTCAATTATGCCCTAATTGGAGGCTGTTGGCATGGAGAAGCTGTAGGCAAGCTGTAGGTGCATCCTCTGTGTTTGGGTAGGAGTGCATATTTAGCTTTCTCTGGTTGGTACTAAAATGGAAATAGGACAAATATTAGGAAAGCAATCAATTGCCAGTCAAGTCCTGGCCACTTGGAGCCAATTGTTACAGGGGTTCTTGTTTGTCTATATAGATTATTTTTTAGAGATAGTGGTATGACTTCCTTTAAGTTTGACTTATAGATAATAAGATGGCTTCCTGGACTAGTTACTGTAGATAATGAACTGGTTTCCTGGGCAAGTAACTGAAGATTGTGGGTCAGAGTCCTATTTTTATATATGATCTGGCCATCATCTGTTTTTATACCTAGTCTCTCACAAGCATCTAATTAAGAACATAAAGATTTTAACAGTTATTGTCCTGATATATAATACTTTACCAAAAAAAAAAAAACCCTTTTAAAAAATCTTATATCTATAGAAATGCAATAAAAATAAAGCATGAAGTCCCTCAGTGACAATATTTGATCTAACTTCAGCTGCTATATACAAGCAATTTCAAAATTCTATTTTGGACCTGTATAAGATCATGAATCTTCAAAAACTTCTAAAAGTAGACCAGAATAGATAGGTTTCAGACATAAAAATGGGAACAGTAACTATACCTGAAAGGAGAAAAAGATACTGGACTGGCATTCATCTGTGCTAAGCTAGATATTAAAACATATAGATAAGCCTTGATGTGGAATATATTGGTTTATTATGAATCACTGGTAAGTGGTTCACATGACTTTATCAGACTCTAGGACAGCAGGAAAAGCTGGTTTAGCACAGCTTTTTGTGATTACCAAATCATAGAGGTTAGCTTGAAAAATGCTGGTTCTGTTACTCTTGTTTGGAGACCAATGAGCAAGAAAATCTTTTTCATAAAACTCTACATCTGGTTTGTGTGTCACAGATAGTTTAAAAAATTAATATGTAAAGTATATTAAAATAAAAAACATCCAAGATAAGAAGAAGTGGATTTGGTAACAATGGCCACAGAAGTCTAAAAATCCCTTCCTCATCAATATTGTGGTATAAATACATCTTGGCAAAAAGAGCAAAAAGTGAGTTAATTTCAACTCTATAGAAAGACAATTAGCAAATTACAAATGGTATTTCATTTCACCCAATTTTCAGAGAAAATTTTTTTAAAACTTTGCCTTGATTGTAGTTTATATTCATATAATATATATGCAGTTTAAATCACAAGAGGCAGTAATAACAATCCCTCCATCCTCTAATGAAAACCCCAAATGCATTTGGCTAACCAGAAATGAAACAGGAAAATTTTGTTTCAATGCACTCTACTTATCTTGATTTATTTTCTTTCCCCTTGAGATGTGCCTCTTCAATTCATGCTAATTCATGTCTTCCCAGAATGTCCCAGCATAGACTTATCCTTCAGCAAAACTTTTCTGTGTAGCCCTAAATCATACATACTTTTCCTAAGATTCCCCCCCATCAAATTATACAAACTGTCCCACTTTTTCATTCAGAGTATGGTTACTTTGTTAATATTATTCAAGTTCAGGAAGGGAACATTTTTAGGGGCAAACATAATTCAAGATGCTGGCGCCATAATAAGAACGAACATAATTCCTGCTGTCCTGGAATCTGAGAAAGTCATTTGAGCTACTTATCACTGATTCATAATAAGCCAATGTATTCCATGTCAGAGTTTATCTGTATGTTTTTAAAATACACTTGTAATTAGTCTAATATTTATAAACTTTATATGGTGTGCCAGCTGCTTTATTAGGTGCCTTGAAAAATTATCTCATTTATTGTTTATATCTGGAGGAATAGTGATCTCCATTTAGCAGATGATAAAACTGAGTGTCTAAAGGTTAATTGCTTTGTAAAGTTTGCACAGGCAGTAAGCAGTAAAACTGTTACTCAGTCCAGTTCTTTTCTGATCATCTGATTCCAAAGTCAACATTCTTTATACCCTCCCTACTGGCTTGTGCTATAACACAAAAAAGTGAGATAACTTATGAAGCTCAAACATGGCCTGGAAGGAAAATATATTAAGAATAGAACTATACTTCCTACAATCTTCCCATAAATTTTATTGCCTTCCAGATATGGTTGAAACTCTAAACACTGTAGTACATCAACATCCTTTTTTACTGTTTTGGAAATTAAACCTATAAAGTTATAAGTGTTTCTCAAGTTCCAAAAGCTACTGTACACACAGATGCAAAACTAGGATTCTGTTCTCCTGACATACTTTGCTCTGAAAGCTACGAGGTCATACCTGTGGTAGGATGATTCTCATCTTAGGAAGAAGTGTGTCTGTGTCATTGTAAATGCTCATTTTTTAATATAATGCCCTCTAAATTAACATAAGTGTGACAGGCTGTTAGATCCAGGCACAATTCATGTGCCTTGAAATATATCTTCTTAAGTGGTTGCTTATATATTTAATAATAACCATTTACATGTTTAAGTATTCACAATTTGAAGAATTCCTGAGAAGCAGGAGAAGCCCTGAAAACTTGAATGCAGTGACTACAACACAAAGATTTTGCTTCACTCTTTACTAAATAAATGCTCCAATGTAAGCAACTTTACATAATGAAAAAGTAGAGCATTCTTATTCCAAGCAAAAGATGAGACAGCAAGGTTTTAGCTTAGAATTAATCAAAGGGTTCCTTAATTTCAATAAAATCTGTCCCTCTTTTGTTATATTTAGTATGTTAATAAGGAATTAATGATCAAAATTAAATTATTTTAAGGTTGGTTAAGCAGAGGGACTTAATAAGAGTAAATTTTGCTCTTGGTAGAAGGATAATAAATTCAAAGCTATATCTCTTGTCATAGTGCAGTTTCAAAGGATTATTGAATATTTCATGACTAGAGATCCCAATGTCCTCTCCATAGAGAATCATTAAAAAGTATATCATGCGCTTCCCTGGTGGCGCAGTGGTTGAGAGTCCGCCTGCAGGGAACACAGGTTCGTGCCCCGGTCCGGGAAGATCCCACATGCCGCAGAGCGGCTGGGCCCGTGAGCCATGGCCGCTGAGCCTGCGCGTCCGGAACCTGTGCTCCACAACGGGAGAGGCCACAACAGTGAGAGACCCGCATACCGCAAAAAAAAAAAAAAAAAAAAAGTATATCATTATTATTTTCTGTAGTACCCTATATCTACTATGTCTACATGATGCCAAAGAGTTTTAACATGTGAAAAGTTTAGTTGACTTTTTATCTGTATATTCCAAACAATTGGTATGAATCACATTTGATTCTTTTGTTTGACCGTAGTGACCAGTGACACCATCCTGGCTACCTTAAGCATAAAAATAAGATATTCAAACACTTGGAAAATAAAGTTCCATGCAACATATGTAAACAAAGGTATATCCTATAATTATCTATTTCCTAGATTTTCTTCTAGTATAACACTTCTGAGTATACTTACTAATGCCCACAGTATGTGACATGAAGTCACTGTAAAATAATATAATTTATTATAATTTTGTGACCACTGAGTATAAGTTGGTATTACTGAGTATAGTAATAGCATTTAATCAGAGCTATTTGTAGCAGTTAGGGATACATTTAGCTGCAAATAATAGACACACACACACACACATACAACTTCATTTAAACAAATTAATAGGGTTTTTCCCCTATCATTTAATGACAAATTCAGAGGAAAACAGTGCCGAGCTGGCTTAGTGGTGTTATGACATATGCTTTGTCATGCATACCTTCTATTTTTTTTTCCTATTTTTATTCAGCATCTTCAGAGAATGCATTTCGGAAGGTGGTTCTCCACTGCCAGATTTACATCACCAATCTAGGAAAGGTAAAAAGGAAATAAGAGAATAGCAAATGCTCATGAGACAGTAGGCAGCCCAATTTTAAAGGGGTTTTCCTAAAGCTCCATCTAGTGAATTACATCTCATTGGCAAAAACTGCTAAAGGAGTGACATGCATTTTAGTGGGTACTTCCACTCAGATTGGGATTCTGACTTTAAAGAGAGAAGATATTGGGCAAGTAATTACTAATATTGCCACAGTATTTTATCATTCTGCTGTACCATGGTGAAATACTTAATATATCCAAAATAAGTAAATCTAACTGAATGAAAAATAAGTGTACATTCTTTCCAGTTCTCCCCCAAAGAAATAACATATATTTATTAATTAACCAAACGTCACTTATTAAACAGTGAAATGCAAACTAAGCATACTATCTTATGAGTAGATGTTAAAGGTTGAGAGAATGTATAAACATGTATGAATAGAAAACTGGGAAGGTGTACATGACCAACAAAATATCTTGGATTCTATGTTATATTTAGAATAAAAAGGGAATAACACTTGAGCTCAATAAGTTTACATAATATAACTCACACTGAGCTTAAAAGATAAACTTTGTTATACTAGAATACTGCAATGATAAATCCCTAAACTTTCGTGGGAAAAAGAAGGCATGATGCGGCAATCTATGCTTATCAACAGGACCAAGCAGATGATGAGAAAATAAATCATTTAACCAGAAAACACAAAATATTAAACTAATTCCACTTGGCTAGAGAGGGTGCATCTCCTGTCTACAACAAGGTCAAGATGATGAAAATATTGAATTCCCACAGTTCTAAAAAAGAGAGATCATCTATACCAATGATTTTAAGTGAATATGAAAAGAAGTTGAAAACTTTTAATTAATTGCAGTTATTTAACCATGACAAGTAATACTATAACTGACTTCCATGTATAATTAATGATGGATCACTACAGTAAACATTTTTGTGAAACCAGATCAATTCATAGCTGTCTCATATTTTGAAAGTCATCGGATCTATAGTGGACTCAACTTCAGTCAACAAAATTCTGTAGGTAATTTTAATCCCTTCATGCCTTTAAACCAACACAAATATCCTTCTAAGGCAGAATCAACCCAATCTTTCCTCAGCAGGCAACACAATTCCACAACATCTATATGGTTCTGAAGCAGATGTTTTTCAAGGTATGTGGGGACTTCTTTCTTTCTTTTCTGTCTTAAGTTCTGTTCTTGGTCAAAGTTGTGGTAGAGAATATCAGGGATGGTCCAGATCTCACTAATGTTTTTGATTCTTCTTGAAGAAAGGTTTCATTTGCAGAAGTCTAGTTTTAAGTTTCAACCGTCGTTCAGCATGACTTCACCATGTTTTTGTCTTTGAGTCATTTGTATGAATCCTTTGTATGAACAGTGACTGCAGAGAAGCATTCTAGTTTCTGAACAACAATGAACAACTCTGAGAAAAACAACTGAAGATGATTGATAGATTTCAATCATAATGTATTTTTGTCTGAATGTTAACATAGATTCTATTTGCCAATGTTTTATTTAGGATTTTTGCACCAATATTCATAACAAGATTAGTGTATAGTTTTCTTTGGGGGACTCCATTCTTCAGGTTTAAGTATCAGTTTTATGTAAACTGGAACAATTTATGTGGCAATGCAATTTTCTGATCTTTTAAGTGTTGCTAATGACCCCCAATAAATGATCTGAACTTGATACACTTTTGGGGGGCATATTTGTAATAATTTTATTTATTTCTTCTATGGAATTTTTGTTTAATTTTTTTCCCTTAACTGTCATCAAATTTGATTCATGTATTTTCCTTAATAGTTATCCATTTCATCTAGAGTTTCAATTTTTTTTTTGACTGGTGCAAAATATCACATATTTCTTAATTTCCTTTTGTTATGTTTAGTTTTCCTTTGTAATTTTTATTTTGAATATTTGTTGTTTTCCCAATTTTCCTTTGTTTTTATTTGTCTATTTGATTAATTTTTAAATAAGCACTCAGGGACTTCTCTGGCAGCCCAGTGTTTAAGAATCCGTGCTTCCACTGCAGGGGGCATGGGTTCCATCCCTGGTCAGGGAACTAAGATCCTGCATGCCACATGGTACAGTGGAAAAAAATAATAATAAGCACTTAAATATATTAATTATTTATATTGTTTTTACTTTTTCTGCATCACTTGTTTTTTCTTTTATTTATAATACACCCTATCTTGTCCTTCCTTTTGATTTACTTTGTCCATTTTCTATTTTGAGTTCGTAATTAGTTCATACCTACATTCTATAATTTTCATTGGTAGAGTATTTAAAGCATTATTTTTTCTTTTGTCACTGCTTTAAATGTATCCTGTTGGTATGAAATGTTTGTTATTACAGTTCACAACTTCTGCAATTTTGGTTTGCATTTCACTTTCAACCAGAAGTTTTTTAATAGAAAGCTTTCAAATTTCCAGCTGAAAAGTCCTTTTTGAATTTTTATTTTATTAATATCCATTTTCTTATATTTTTACCAGAGTGTTTATATCTTTACTGTAACTTGGAACTCGATAATGTTGTTTCAAAATATAAGGTATAGGCAATTTAAAAATATTTTTAATTTTATGTTGGAGTATAGTTAATTTACAACGTTGTATTCATTTCAGGTGTACAGCAAAGTGATTTGGTTATACATATTCATATATCTATTCATTTTCAGATTCTTTTCCCAGATAGGTTATTACACGGTACTGAGTACAGTTCCCTGTGCTATACAGTATGTTATTTTTGATTATCTATTTTATATATAGTAGCATGTATATGTTAATCCCAACCTTCTAATTTATCTTCCCCCCTCACCTTTTCCCTTTGATAACCATAAATTTGTCTTCTATGTCTGTGAGTCTGTTTCTGTTTTGCAAATAAGTTCATTTGTATCATTTTTTTAGATTTCACGTATAAGTGATATCAAATGATATTTGTCTTTCTCTGTCTGACTTACTTCACTTAGTATGATAATCTCTATGTCCATCTATGTTGCTGCAAATGGCATTATTTCATCCTTTTTTATGATTGAGTAATACTCCGTTGTATATATGTACCACATCTTCTTTATCCATTACTCCGTTGATGGATACTTAGGTTGCTTCCATGTCTTGCTATTGTAAGTAGTGCTACAATGAACATTGGGATGCATGTATCTTTTCAAATTATGATTTTCTCCAGATATATGCCCAGGAGTGGAATTGTTGGATCATATGGTAGTTCTATTTTTAGTTTTCTAAGGAACCTCCATGCTGTTCTCCATAGTGGTTGTATCAATTTACTTTCCCACCAACAGTGTAGGAGGATTCCCTTTTCTCCACACCCTCTCCAGCATTTATTGCTTGTAGATTTTTTGATGATGGCCATTCTGAATGGTGTGAGGTGATACCTCACTATAGTTTGGATTCACATTTCTCTAATATCAGTGATGCTGAGCATTTTTTTCATGTGCTTTTTGACCATCTCTATGTCTTCTTTGGAGAAATCTCTATTTAGATCTTTTGCCCAGTTTTGATTGTGTTTTGTTTTTTTACTATTGAGCTGCATGATTGTTTGTATATCTTGGAGATGAATCACTTGTTCATCACTTCATTTGCAAATATTTTCTCCCATTCTGTGGGTTGTCTTTTCATTTTGTTTATGGTTTCCTTTGCTGTGAAAAAGCTTTTAAGTTTAATTGGGTCCCATTTGTTTATTTTTGTTTTTATTTCCATTTCTCTAGGAGGTGGGTCAAAAAGGATCTTGCTGTGATATGTCATAGTGTTCTGCCTATGTTTTCTTCTAAGAGTTTTATAATGTGTGGCCTTACAGTTAGGTCTTTAATCCATTTTGAGTTTATTTTTGTGTATGGGGTTAGGGAGTGTTCTAATTTCATTCTTTTACATGTAGCTGTCCAGTTTTCCCAGCACCACTTATTGAAGAAGCTATCTTTTCTCCATTTTACATTCTTGGGTATAGGTGATTTTTTTGTCAATGTTCTATGTGTGATTGAGCAGAAGATATATTTTCTCTTAGAGGGTATAATATTGGAGACATTGCTTTAAAATTGGCCTTAAAGATTATGCTGTGGATGACTTTATATCCTTATTGTTTGGGTCTCATGACCTCTTTTTAACTGCAAGTGGCTTGGTCTCCAGTTAGTCTGATTCTGTATATTTCTTCTTGAATCTCCTGTAGTTTATGTTTATGAAGATTATTGCTATGTTATTTTTTGTATAGATATTCAATATTCTAATACTTTATTGTGAATTGGGGCTTTCAGAATTTCAAATTGTCTTATTTGATACATTTAATCATTTTTTATCTGGAATTACCTTAATACCTGGAATGCAATCTCCACTTTCTTGCGGTTTAAATATTTTTCTGTTATAAATTTGCCCTTGTATATTTAGACTCCATGAGTCCCTTTATTTTAGGTAGGTCTCCTGTATACAACACAAAGCTGGATTTTGTTTGTGTGTCAATTTGAAAATATTTTAAGTAAGTGAGTTAAATCCATTCACATTTAACCATATGATTTATTCTGTTCTAACTACCATTTTATTGTTACATCTATTTTCTGTATATATGTATTGTGTTACTTTTTAAAAATGGTTTAATTCCTTAGCTTTCTTTTTAATCCCTTTTGCTGTGAAGATTGATTTTATTATTATATGTTATTTATTTTACATTGTTTTGGGGATTTTTTTCTCCCAGGTACTCTAATTGCATGTATTATAGATTTTCTTTGTCCGAACTATGTATGAATGTCCTTTCATACCGATATTTATACTTTTCTCCACTTCGTCATCATGCTCTTTTTAGTCTTCAAGCATCTCCTCAATGCATTCATTAAATTTTAACTGAGTATAGCCTCCCTTTGGCAGCTTGTAATTTAGTAGTCATTTTTAAGATGTTGTGGTATTTTTATTCAGTATTTTTTCCTGAGTTTAGTTAATTGTTTCAGAATGGGAGAAAATATTTTCAAATGAAGCAACTGACAAAGGATTAATCTCCAAAGTTTACAAGCAGCTCATGCAGCTCAATATCAAAAAAAAAAAAAGACAACCCAATCCAAAAATGGGCAGAAGACCTAAATAGACATTTCTCCAAAGAAGATATACAGATTGCCAACAACCAAATGAAAGGATGCTCAACATCACTAATCATTAGAGAACTGCAAATCAAAACTACCATGAGGTATCACCTCACACCAGTCAGAATGGTCATCATCAAAAAATCTACAAACAATATATGCTGGAGAGGGTGTGGAGAAAAGGGAACCCTCTTGCACTGTTGGTGGGAATGTAAATTGATATAGCCACTATGGAGAACAGTATGGAGGTTCCTTAAAAAACTAAAAATAGGACTACCATATGACCCAGCAATCCCATTGCTGGGCATATACCCTGAGAAAACCATAATTCAGAAAGAGTCATGTACCACAATGTTCATTGCAGCTCTATTTACAATAGTCAGGACATGGAAGCAACCTAAGTGTCCATCGACAGATGAATGGATAAAGATGTGGCACATACATACAATGGAATATTACTCAGCCATAAAAAGAAATAAAATTGAACTATTTGTTGTGAGGTAGATGGACCTAGAATCTGTCATACAGAGTGAAGTAAGTCAGAAAGAGAAGAACAAATACCATATTGCTAATGCATATATATGGAATTTAAAAAAGCGGTATTGAGCTTCCCTGGTGGCGCAGTGGTTGAGAGTCCGCCTGCCGATGCAGGGGACATGGGTTCGTGCCCCGGTCCAGGAAGATCCCACATGCCGCGGAGGACTGGGCCCGTGAGCCATGGCTGCTGAGCCTGTGCGTCCGGAGCCTGTGCTCTGCAACGGGAGAGGCCACGACAGTGAGAGGCCCGAGCACCACAAAAAAAAAAAAAAAACGGTACTGATGAACCCAGTGGCAGGACAGGAATAAAGACGCAGACATAGAGAATGGACTTGAGGATTTGGGGAGGGGGAAGGGGAACCTGGGACGAAGTGAGAAAGTAGCATGGACACATATACACTACCAAACGTAAAACAGATAGCTAGTGGGAAGCAGCCACATAGCACAGGGAGATCAGCACAGTGCTTTGTGTCCATCTAGATGGGTGGGATAGGGCGGGTGGGAGGGAGATACAAGAGGGAGGAGATATGGGGATATATGTATATGTATAGCTGATTCACTTTGTTATACAGCAGAAACTAACACACCACTATAAAGCAATTTTACTCCAATAAAGATGTTAAAAACAAAATAATAATTGTTTCATATCTTTGTTTTTAATACATATATGTTCTTGAATCAGGTTTTTGAATTCCTGACTCAAGGCATTCTTTATATTTGAAAATTAATGTGTAGTATATTTTATTCAGGTTAGAATGTTGTGATGTACTTTTCTTCAATCTTGTATTTGTGATTGGTGGAAGAAAGTTCTTAATTTGAAACATTTTTATTCTAGTTTTCTAGGGGTTTTTTTCTTTCTGAATCCTTGTATAAATGTCATTTTTCATTTCCTGTTCATTTCCTAATTTTATTTCCCACCGGGACCAGCTATTACTCTTGTGCACAGTCATAGAGAAAAGTATGGGGGTCTAACTAGGTTCCTAAGTTCAAGACTGCTCTCTTGCATTGAAAGTATAGTTTCTTTTATTTATGGTGCTACTTCATTTGATGAGGGAGAATACATTGAACAATGGCCCACACGTGTCCATGTCATAATTCCTAGAATCTGCATTACATTACATCACAGAAGAGACTTAATGATTAAATTAAGGGCCTTGAGATGGATAGATTATCCTAGGTTATAAAAGTTGACCCAATGTAATTACAACAATTCTTATAAGAGGGACAGAGGAAGAATCAGAGAGAAAGAAATGTGATAATGGAAGCAATTTTTTTTTTTTTTTTTTTTTTGCGGTACGTGGGCCTCTCACTGTTGTGGCCTCTCCTGTTGCAGAGCACAGGCTCCGGACGCGCAGGCTCAGCAGCCATGGCTCACGGGCCCAGCCTCTCCGCAGCATGTGGGATCTTCCTGGACCGGGGCACGAACCCGTGTCCCCTACATCGGCAGGCGAACTCTCAACCACTGCGCCACCAGGGAAGCCAAGAAGCAAATTTTTGAGTGATGAGCTTTGAAGATAGACAAAGGAACCCCAAGCCAAGGCCACAGGCAGCCACTAGAAGCTTAAAAAGGCAAGAAACAGAGGTTCCCTGAGCCTGCGCGTCCGGAGCCTGTGCTTTGCAACGGGAGAGGCCACAACAGTGAGAGGCCTGCGTACCGCAAACAAAAAAAAAAAGGGCAAGAAACAGATTCTTCCAAAAACCTTTCTGACTTCCAAAAAGAAATTAATCCTATGATATGTTGGAATAACAACTTGACTTCAGCATAGTGAAACTAATTTCAGACTTCTGGCTTCCAGAACTGTAAAAGAAAAGATTTGTGTTGTTGTAAGCCACCAAGCTATGGTAATTTGTTACAGCACCAATACAGTGGGAAACTCATAAAGGGTGAGACTTACAAGTTTGTAATTTGCATGTGTACAGCAATATAATCAATTTTCCTGCTTGCTTCTTTTTCTTTACCTCCAAATCTTCAAGGGATGCTTCCTTCTTCTAAATTAGCCCTTTATGATACAGAAGTGGTGCCTTTCTAGTACTGTTCCCTTGGGCCCCACAACCTTTCCACCTTCTTCCTTTTGATTTCTCAATAGCTACTATTCTGATATATCAGACATCAGATATCTTCTCAGTATTTATCATTCAGTGTGTGATCTGTCTTTCTGAAAGTGATTGTACCTGTGATCCGTCACACCTACATGTGGGATCTGGAGTTTCTGGTAGATTGGGGTATTTATTTTTCTCATGTACAGGTAGTTTGAAGTTCACAGTGTTCTCCATCTCATAGTTACGTTGAATACATGAGTTATTTTATTGGTAGGAGTGGGTAGAGAGATTTAAATTTAGGGTATTACCACTATTCTGTGATAAACCAGAAATCCAAGCAGTGCCTACTGACTCCTTGATATGAATGACGATGATTTTGCTTCAATACTTTGTATCATTAAATGAGGATTTCACATATATATATTACTGTTTTTCTATTGGCTATCCCTATAATTGTTAATGATATTCTTAAACCTCCGTCAGTATACGAAAAGTTCTTTTTGGATCTACACTTTGTCAGATAATGTTATCTGCCCATATTCTCTCAGCTATGCATCTGATTTCACTTTTACATTGTCATGGTGATAATCATTTACCTTTTGTTCTCCAATAACTTACTTTTTCTTAAGTTTGCTCTAAAATTTATCTCCCAGTAATTTATGTTCATATCATTATGATTTTATGACTCTTACTCAAATATCAAATTGTGAGTTAAAATTATATTTCTGTATCCATTAGAAAAATATAAGCCTGTCCCTCTAAAAGAACCTTATACCTAGGATCAAAGCCAATTGGAAATTTTGTTATTCTTGATGCCATATTTTAGAAAATTAGTGATTCTTGTACATAGTTTTTCTTAATCCTTTGTTTTTCTTATTACCGTATCCTCATCTTTCCTTCAGCTCTTAAATAATGTTTTCCCAGTGTCATGCATTGTTCTCATTGTTTACAGTAATTTTGTTTTTTACAATAATTTTATTATCCCAGTTGCATAAAGAAATTGAGGCACAGAGCTGTTGATGAATGTAACATAGGCTACAGAGTTGATGATCTGAAGTGAACCCTGCTACTCTAACTCTAAATTACATAGTCACACATCTTTTCTTTTAAGCCCTCCTTCACATTTTACACTGACTCCCTCCCCAGAGAAACCTCTCTTAGTGCTCTTGCTGTCCCAATTTTTAATGTTCAAAATATGGGCTGGCTGACATTGCCCTCCAATAATCCCCTTGCCCTCCTTATAGTACTCTTCTGGATTAGATCCAGAGCTAATTATTGAACCACTGCTACAGCACACTTGCTGGTGGCCAAGCTGATTGGCCTGTGGCTGAGTTCTACAAAATACACCTAATTCGTTTCCTAGTTTTCCTGGGATATATTCCAAAATAGTTCCCTAAGAAAGGGTACATGTCAGGTAAAAGGACTAAGTCCATGATGTTTTGTGAATTGTAGGTGAGAATTTCTTTTTCCTTAGGATTTTAAAAAATATCGCTACAGTGCCGAAGAAATCAGTTTTGCGTCGTATTTAAATTTGAATCTGCTAAAACCACCATTTGTTTTTCTTTAATATCTCAATAGGATAAAAACTAGACACAAGAGACTGATATTCTCCACTAATAGAAAAGCCTAAACTCTTTTTATAGACCCAAGTAAGATTAACACAGTTCATTAACTTATTTTCCTGTAACAATCTATAGATTAAATGAACAATATGTTTTGCAATTTAAATAAGACCCTTTTTTGCACTTGCCTAATATATTAATAGCAACCTGTTTTTACCATGCTCCTGAGATTATAGACTTTAAGTATCTGTATCTTACCAGTGTAACAATATTTTATGTCCAAGGCCAAATACATTTAAGACAATTAATGTAAGATCAAAGAATTCGGCTAATAATTAGTATTTCCTTTGTCTTTAAACATCTAGTGGCCCTAATAGGAAGATATATACCACTCTGTTTTTTGTTGTTGTCCAGAAAATTTGTTTAATTTCATTTAGCTTAACATTATTTGGTTTGGTTTCTCTGGAAGCTTTCAGAATCTCTTCTTAATTTTTGGTGTTATGAAATTTCCTGTTGATGTAATTAAATGTAGGTATGTATTCTGTTACTATGCTCGCACTAATTTAGATTTTTAAAAATTGAATATGTGCATTCAACTTTGAGAAATCCCCTTCTTTAGTTACCTTCCCACTACTTGCAAAGAAAACTGGGTTGGTTTTTTTTCTGATAATGGCCCTCTTGGATTGACCCTCCATGTCCTTTATCTTCTCCCATTATCTATCTCTGTGTCTTGGTTTTTTTAATTCTATATTCTGGGATATTTCTCAAATATATTTTTCTTTATTTTGATTTTCCAACTTGACTGTCTTCTTTTAAATGTGGAAAAGCTGTTATCTCCTTAAATTTATCTTTTTTTAATATAGCAGTTTGTTCTTATATTTATGAAAATAATTATTCTTGAATTTCTCTGAATATGTTAATTTAACCAAAAAAACCCATAATTTCTTTCAATTTTTTGAACAGTTTCTTCTGGAGTTCCTTTCGTTTTTCTATTTATTTCCATTGTGTTTTATATTAGTCTTTGTTTTTATATGCCTGGGGATCCTCAATTTTCCATTATGAAAGACTGGCCTATTGTTGGGTGTGTAGGAATCACTTTCTTTGTTATCGACCTGATTGGAGTGCTGTATATGTAGTGTGAGGCACACAAGCTATGCCAATCTCACAGGTCTTATTTTAGAATAGGCTTCCTATCAGGCAGCAATTCGCGTCCCTTCAGACTCACACCAAATTTGCTTTGCTATTTTGCTTTCTTTTTTTAATATCTCATTCCCCTAAAATATTTTTCTCCTCAGACGGTTTCCCTTCCTACTCATTTACTGTATTTTTTAAAATCTGGAACACCAACATATACATTAAAGGCTTTACCGTTCTCCAATTTGCTTTAATATTTTGACATATATCTCTCTTTTCTGCCTGCTTCTCTCTTCTAAACTCCACAGACCTAAGAGCATCTTGGGGGTTCCAATGCCACACTTTTTTGTTCCTCCTCCACCACCCACTTGCAGCCATTTCCTTTCTGCTTAACCTCAATCATTCCCTACATTTTTCTTCCTACAGAAATGTGCTGAAATGTCTCATCCACTATTCACTATTGAATAGCCTACCAACTTCCCGTTCTCTTTGCAGAAATTGAATCATTTTCATAATTTTTTATTTTAGTAGAATTAGAGGAAAAACTGAAGCTAAGTACATGTGCCTAGTTTGCCATTTTGACGTTAAACATGCCTTTTGAAACTGTGACTAGGGGTTACTGACTGATCTTATAGGACCCCCAAAAGATGCAAAATTTTAGAAATAAGTATTTGGAGAAACAGTTAACTTATATGCAATGAGGAGAAATACTCAAATTCCTTTCTCAATAAGATTTATATGGCTTCAGCTCTGATCATGATGCTGTCATTCCAGAGATCACATAGCAGGAGTCTGCCTTGAACCAATATCGCCCTGTACAGTCAATCCCCAGCACCTTTCTACATAGCTTGCAGTGTCAAGATTCAGATTCCTTGTCTCTCCCAAGATTGCACTGAGTGATTCTAAGAAGTAGATGCTGACTTTAGCCACTATCACAGATCACCATCATTCTCCCCCAGGCTGCAAAACAAGCATCTATACGTTAAAAATGCAAACATTTGGGCTTCTCTGGTGGCGCAGTGGTTGAGAGTCTGCCTGCCGATGCAGGGGACGCGGGTTCGTGCCCCAGTCTGGGAAGATCCCACGTGCTGCAGAGCGGCTGGGCCCGTGAGCCATGGCCGCTGAGCCTGCGCATCCGGAGCCTGTGCTCCGCAACGGGAGAGGCCACAGCAGTGAGAGGCCTGCGTACCGAAAAAAAAAAAAAAAAAAAAGCAAACAGCTTCAAAATGAATCTATTATTTCCAAATATCTCCTAGAAATTCTGAGACATTCCTTGAAAACTACATCTGCTACTTCTCTATCATTAACATTATTGTCCCTGTATCTTCTAATTCCCTGTCATCTTTCCCAAACAACCTTATACACAGGAGTAAAACATTTACATCACTAAATCTTAATTTGAAGTTTTCTATTTTTAAAATAGATATACAGAGTTATGCTTAGTGCAGTAGAATTTTGCAAAGGAGGAATTATCAGTCAGGGTGATATTAAATAGAAATGGTTAGCTGTTTCAATTTGTTTCAGAGGGGAATTCCTGTTAGAATGCACCACTAAAACTTCTTTACTGTAAGACAGAAATAATAGCCTGTTTCTTTTGTCTTCTCAAGACCTGAAAGCAATAAACCACCTAATTCTTAAATATGAAGGGTTGCTCCATGTACACTGAGTATAAAATTTTAATGATGTTATTGTTTAAGTGCTTGTCTATGATGGAAATGTTGTGAAGGAAAATTACTCTGGGTAAATTTTCTGAGAGTATTCATTAGTTTTCTTGTAGTTTATTTCTCCATCTATATGTATACTATATTTGAATATTGTTGATAAATTTGTGGAAAGGCAATATTCTTGTTTTAAGTATGATGGAATAAAATTCTTTCTTCATTATAAAAATATGTATACCAACAATTGCAATGTTTAAACTATTAGAACACTGAAATATGCATACATTAAAACCAAATGTTATGCATAGTATCTTCCCTGGAATATTGAACTTTTCCTAAATAGTACTTCATTATTAAAACTATCCATTTCAAAGTAAAAAAAATATGTTCAGACTATCACTGAAATATAAGTGCTCTATCAGAAATGTATTACATAAGAAAAGCACATTTTTATATCTTAAAACAAAAAACTAAACCCTGGAATCATTCACATATTTTAGCAGTAAGTAGTGTGTATATATTTACCAAAATATTTAACTACAACATCCGTTTTACGGCATTTTTTTCCACAAAGAGAAGGCTCTTTGAAAAGAATATTCTGACAGATGGACCACTTAAATTGTCAAAATATCATGCATATATATTATAAATTTCCAAACATAGCATTTCCTGAGTAAAAAAATACTGGCTTCGACTATGAAAATGTTGTCCCCCAATCTTCACAAGTGGATGTTCCCCTGAGCAACTTTTTTTTCATATTATCAGATAAAATACCTTAATCTAGAAAATTAATCTAGTACTGTGCACTAAGATAAAAAGCACATGTTCTAGACTGAGTCATAACCTATTAAAGTCATAACTATTAAAGTATATTTAACAAAAGAATTTCAGATATGCTCTAAACATCCTGTTCTTTAAGTAGAAAACCTTTGTGCTTCATGTGTGAAGTAATCATTTGCCTTAGCAATGATTTTTTTATTGAGATATAATTGACATGTAAAATTGTATTAGTTTCAGTTGTACAACCTATGACTTGATATTTGTATATATTTCAAAAACGATCACCATGATATGACTAATTTACATCTATTACCACACAGTTACATTTTTTTTCTTGTGGTGAGAACTTTTAAGATATGCTCTCTTAGCAACTTTGAAATGTACAATACAGGATTGTTAACTATAGTCACCATGCTGTGCATTACAGCCCCATGAATAATTTAGTTTATAAGCAGAAGCTTGTATATTTTGGCCCCCTTCACCCATTTAGTCCACCACCCACTGTATTCCTCTGGAAACCACCAATCTGTACTCTGTATCCATGAGTTTAAAGTTTGTTTTGTTTGCTGTTGTTTATTTTTTAAGATTTCACATATAAATGAGATCATACAGTATCTGTATTTCTCTGTTCAATTTATTTCACCTACCATAATGACCTCAAGGTCCACCCATGATGTCATAAGTGGCAAGATTTCTCTTTTTTATGGTTGAATAGTATTCCATTGTGGGGTTTGTGTGTGTGTGTATCCCATCTTGTTTATCCATTCATGCATTGATGGACACTTAGGCTGTTTCCATGTCTTGATTACTGTAAATAATGCTGCAGTAAACAAGGAGGTTCATATAACTATTGAAGTTAGTGTTGTTTTTTCCTTTGGATAAATACCCAGACATAGAATTGCTAGATCACACAGTCGTTCTGTTTTAGTTTTTTGAGGAAATTCCATACTGTTTTCCATGGTGGCTGCACCAATTTACAGTCCTGCCAACAGTGCATAAAGGTTTTCTTTTCTCCACACCATCTCCAAAATTTATCTGTTGTCCTTCTGACAGTAGCCATTCTAATAAGTGTGAGGTGATATCTCATTGCACTTCTGATTTGCATTTCCCTGATGACTAGTGATGTTGTGCATCTTCTCATGTACCTGTTAGCCATCTGTATTTCTTCTTTGGAAAAATGTCTATTCAGAACCTCTGCCCAATTTTAACCAGATCATTTGATTTTGCTATTGAGTTGTATGCATTCTTTATATTATATGTTTTGGATATTAACTTGTTATCAGATATATGATTTGCAAATATTTTCTTCCATTCATTGACTGTATTTTTATTTTGTTGATGGTTTTCTTTGCTGTGCAGAAACTAGTTAGTTTAATATAGTCCCACTTTCTTATTTTTGCTTTTTTTGCCATTGCTTTTGGTATCAAATCCAAAACTTGTCACCAAGTCAATGTCAAGGAGCTTAACATCCATGTTTTCTTCTAGTAGTTTTATGATTTCAGGTCTTACATTCAATTCTTCAATTCATTTTGATTTACTTTTTGTGTATGGTGTAAGATCATGGTCCAGTTTCATTCTTTTACATGTGACTGTCCTAACACCATTTATTGAAGGGACTGTCCTTTCACCATTGTGCATCCTTGGCTCTATTGTCATAAATTAATTGACCATATATATGTGAGGTTTTTTCCTGAGCTCTCTGTTCTGTTCTATTGACCGATCTGTATATATTTATGCTAATACCATACTGTTTGATTACTGTAACTTTGTAATATAGTTTGAGATCAAGAAGCATGATGCCTTCAGCTTTCTGCTGTCTCTTTTTTCCCCCTCATAAAGTTCATGCCTTTATGGGTGAAAGGTAAGTTAGACAGGTGGAGTTTTAGCCAAGATGTAGAATTTTCTAGAATGAGGCCATTATTTTCCAAGTATAAGACATTGCTTCCTAATCATGTGGTTTTAATCTCTGGCAAGCTATTGAACTTCCCTTTACCTTAGATTCTTTTTTTTTTTACATCTTTATTGGGGTGTAATTGCTTTACAATGGTGTGTTAGTTTCTGCTTTATAGATTCTTTTTTATTTACTTATTTATCTATTTATTTATTTATTTTTGGCTGCATTGGGTCTTGGTTGCTGCACAGGGGCTTTCTCCAGTTGTAATGAGCAGGGACTACCCTTCATTGTGGTGTGCGGGTTTCTCATTGTGGTGGCTTCTCTTTGTTGCGGAGCACAGGCTCTAGGCACACAGGCTTCAGTGGTTGTGGCTCATGGGCTCTAGAGCACAGGCTCAGTAGTTGTGGCACACGGGCTTAGTTGCTCTGTGGCATGTGGGATCTTCCCAGACCAGAGCTCAAACCCATGTCCCCTGTATTGGCAGGCAGATTCTTAACCACTGCACCACCTGGGAAGTCCCTACCTTAGATTCTTAATCTATGAGAATTATAATAATAATATTTATTTCATAATAAAGTTGACACAGGATTAAATGAATTAATATTTAGAAGGTACTTAGTATTGTTTCTGGCACATAGAACACACTAAAAAGTATTTGCCATATCGAAAAGTCTTAGACATAAGGAATCCTAAAAAGGCGGCCAGGTTATTTACAATTTTTTAAAAAATCTTTGTATGAGCTAACTGTGAAGTATAACATTCTACAGAGCTTTGACATATATTACCTCATTTAATCCTTCCTGCCATTTATTATTCATCCCATTTTATTAAGAAGTAAAGAGGTATCCCCAAGATCATGTGGCCAATGCATGTCATTTATGAAGAACAGTGCAGGTGAGTGTTTCTTTTTTTTTTTTTTTTTTTTACCTTTTATTGATCTTTTTTAAGTTCTATCTATATTCATGGTTGATTGCCTTTTTTTTTTTTTTTTTTTGTGATACACGGGCCTCTCACTGTCATGGCCTCTCCCGTTGCAGAGCACAGGCTCCGTACGCGCAGGCTCAGTGGCCATGGCTCACGGACCCAGCCGCTCCGCAGCATGTGGGATCTTCCCGGACCGGAGCACGAACCCATGTCCCCTGCATTGGCAGGTGGACTCTCAACCACTGCGCCAGCAGGGAAGCCCTGATTGCCTTTTTAACTTATAAATTTTTATACAGATTTTAAAGGTTACTTTCCATTTGCAGTTATTATAAAATATTGGCTATATTCCCCATGTTGTACAGTACATCCTTAAGACTGACTTACACCCAATAGTTTGTACCTTCCACTTCCCCACCCCTATGTTGCCCCCGCTACTGGTAGCCACTAATTTGTTCTCTATATCTGTGAGTCTGCTTCTTTTATATTCATTAGTCAGATTCCACATATAAGCAATACCATACAGTATTTATCTTTCTCTGCCTGACTTATTTCACTTGGCATAATGCCCTTCAAGTCAATCCATGTTGCTAAAAATGGCAAAATTTCATTCTTTTTTATGGCCAAGTAGTATTCCATTGTATATACATAACCCATCTTCTTTATCCATTCATCTGTTGATGGGCACTTAGGTTGTTTCTATGTCTTGGCAACTGTAAATAATGCTGCTATGAACATTGGGGTGCATGTAGCTTTTTGAATTAGTGGGGGGATTTTTTTTGATATATATCTAGGACTGAAATTGCTGGGTTATATGGTAGTTCAACTTTTGGTTTTTTGAGAAACCTCTGTAGTGTTTTCCACAGTGGCTGCACCAGTTTACATCCCACCAGAAGTGTGTAAGGATTCACTTTTCTCCACATCCTCATCAACATTTATTATTTGTAAACTTCTTGATGATAGCCATTCTGACCCATGTGAGGTGACATCTCATTTTGGTTTTGATTTGCATTTCCCTGATGATTAGTAATGTTGAGCATCTCTTCATGTGCCTGTTGGCCCTCTGTATTTTCTCTTGGGAAATAGCCATTCAACTCTTCTGCCCATTTTTAATTTTTTTTTTTTTGATGTTGAGTTGTATGAGCTGTTTATATATTTTGGATATTAATCCCTTATCAGTCACATAATTTACAAATATTTTCTCCTATTCAGTAGTTTGTCTTATCATTTTGTTTATGGTTTCCTTTGCTGTGCAAAACCCTTTAAGTTTAATTAGGTCCCATTTGTTTACTTTTGCTTTTATTTCCTTTACTTTAGAAGACGGATCCAAAAAAAAATATTGCTCTGATTTATGTATAAGAGTGTTCTGCCTTTGTTTTCCTCTAGGAGTTTTACAGTATCAGGTCTTACATTTGGGTCTTTAATCCATTTTGAGTTTATTTTCATGTATGGTATTAGACTGTGTTCTAGTTTCATTCTTTTACATGTAGCTGTCCAGTTGTCCAAGTATAATTTATTGAACAGACTGTCTTTTCTCCACTGTATATTCTTGCCTCCTTTGTTGTAGATTAATTGACCATAAGTGGGTGGGTTTATTTCCAGGCTCTCTATCCTGTGACATCAATCTATGTGTCTGTTTTTTGTGCCAGTACCATCCTACTAGAACTCATCAATTAATTTGGTAAAGTTGCAGGATACAAATTAATATACAGAAATCTGTTGCATTTCTATATATTAACAATGGAAAATCAGAAAGAGAAATTAAGGAAACAACCATCACATCAAAAAGAATACAATACCTAGAAATAAAAATACCTAAGGAGGCAAAGACCTGTACTCTGAAAACTATAAGATGAAGATGAAAGAAATTTAAGATGAAACAAACAGATGGAAAGATACACCACGTTCTTAGATTGGAAGAATCAACATTGTTAAAATGACCACACTACACAAGGCAATCTACAGATTAAATGCAATCCCTATCAAAATACCAATGATATTTTTTGCAGAACTAGAACAAAAACATTTTTTAATTTGTATGGAAACACAGAAAACCCTGAATAGCCAAAACAAACTTGAGAAAGAACAGAATTGGAGGAATAATGCTCCCTGCCTTCAGACTATACAGCTACAGTATTCAAAACACTATGGTACTGTTCTCTTTCTTATGATTACCTTGGCTATTCAGGGTCTTTTGTGATTCCATAAAAATTTTAGGGTTGTTTGTTCTATTTTTGAAAAATACCATTGGAATTTTGGTAAGGATTGCATTGAATCTGTATTGATTTTGGTAGTATGGACATTTTAATAATATTAATTCTTCCAACCAATGAGCATGGAATATCTTTCCATTTTTTTGTGACTTCAATTTTTCATCAGTGTCTTATAGTTTAGGGTTCAGGTATTTTACCTCCTTTGTTAAATGTATTCCTAGGAATTTTTTTGATGCAATTGTCAATGGGAAAGTTTTCTTAATTTTTCTTTTTGATAGTTCATTATTAGTGTATAGAAACATAAGTGATTTGTAGAAATTGATTTTGAATCCTGGAACTGTACTGAACTTGGTTATTAGTTCCAACAGATTTTTGGTCAAATCCTTAAGGATTTCTATATATAGTATGATGTCATCTGCAAATAGTGACAGTTTTACTTCTTAATTTCCAATTTGGTTGCCTTTATTTCTTTCTCTTGCTTAATTGCTCTGGCTAGGACTTCCAAAACTATGTTGAATAAAAGTGGCAAGAGTGGATATTTTTTCTTGTTCATTATCTTAGATGAAAAATTTTCAGATCTTCACCATTGAGTATGATGTTAGCTATAGGCTTGTTACATATGGCCTTTATTATGTTGAGGTATGTTCCCTCTAAAACTGCTTTCTTGAGAGTTTTTATCATAAATGGATATTAAGTTTTGTCAAATGTTTTTTTGTCTGCATCTATTTAGATGATCATATGATTTTTGTCCTTTAGTAATATGGTATATCACATTGATTTGTGGATATTGAGCCATCCTTTCATGCCTGGAATAAAGGTCATTTGGTCATGGTATATGTGATGTTAATGTATTGTTGAATTTGTTATACTAACATTTTTTGAGGATTTTTGCATCTATGTTCCTAAGGGATAATGACCTGTAATTTTCTTTTCCTGTAGTGTCCTTGTCTAGATTTAGTATCAGGGTAATGGTGTCTCATAAATTGTGTTTGGAAGTGTTCACTCCTATTCTCTTTTTTTGAAAGAATTTGAGAAGGATTGTTTTTAATTGTCTTTGAATGTTTGATAATTCATGAGTGAAGTCATCTGGTCCTGGACTTTTGTATGTTGGGAGGTTTTTGATTACTGATACAATCTCCTTACCAGTAATTAGTCTATTCAGATTTTCCACTTCTTCATGATTTGGTCTTGGTAGACATTATATGTCTAGGAATTTATCTGTTTCCTCTAAGTTGTCCAATTTGTTAGTGTATAACTGTTTATAGTATTCTGTGATTCTTTCTATTTCTGTGGTATTGGTTGTAAGTCTCTTTCATTTCTGATGTTGAGACTTCTCTCTCATTTCCTTGGTGATTCTAGCTAAGGGTTTGTCAGTTTGGTTTATCTTTTAAAAAAAACAGTTCTTGGTTTCTTTGATATTTTCTATTGGTCTCTATTTTATTTTTATTTCTACTCTCACCTTTGTTATTTTCTTTCTTCTACTAACTTTGGTCTTTGTTTCTTCTTCTTTTTCTGTTTCCTTGAGGTATGAAATTAGGTTTTTTGAGATCTTTTTTTTTCTTGATGCAGGGATTTATTACTATGAACTTCCGTCTTAGAACTGTTTTTGCTGCATCCCGTAAGTTTGAGTATGATGTGTTTCCATTTTTTAGGTATTTTTTATTTCTCTTTTGTTGTTTTCTTTGAACCACTGGTTGGTCGGTAGCATGTTGCTTAATCTCCACATATTTGTCAATTTTCTAGTTTTCTTCTTGTATTAATTTCTAGTTTCATACCATTGTGGTTAGAAAAGATACTTAATATAATTTCAGTCTTCTTAAATTTATTAAGACTTGTTTTCTGGCTAGCGTGTGATCTATCCTGGAGAATGCTTCATGTGCACTTGAGAAGTATGTGTATTCGTTTGCTTTTGGATGGACTGTTCTGTATAAGTCTGTTAAGTCTATCTGGCCTAACATGTCATTTAAGGCCAATATTTCCTTAATGATTTTCTGTCTGGATGATATATCCATTGATCAAAGTGAGTTATTAATTTTCCCTTCTATTATTGTATTGCTGTCTCTTTCTCCCTTTAGGTCTATTACTATTTTCCCTATGTATTTAGGTGTTCCTATGTTGAGTGCAGAAATACTTACACATATTTTATCCTCCAGTTGGATTGACTCCTTTATCATTATTTATCTCTTATTACAATCTTTATCTTAAAGTTTATTTTGTCTGATATAAATATCACTACATGAGCTCTCTTTTGGTTTCCATTTGTTTGGAATATCATTTTCCATTTCTTGGCTTTCAGCCTGTGTGTGTCTTTAGGTTTGAAGTGAGTGTCTTGTAGGCAGCAAATAGATGTCTTGTTGTATTTTTGTTGGTTGTTTTTTTCCGGTACGCGGGCCTCTCACTGTTGTGGCCTCTCCTGTTGCGGAGCACAGGCTCCGGACGTGCAGGCTCAGCAGCCATGGCTCATGGACCCAGCCGCTCCATGGCATGTGGGATCTTCCCGGACCGGGGCACGAACCTGTGTCCCCTGCATCAGCAGGTGGACTCTCAACTACTGTGCCACCAGGGAAGCCCAGATGTCTTGTTTTATGTTGTTGTTTTTTAATCTATGAGCCATTTTGTGTCTCTTGATTGAACAATACAGTCCATTTACATTTAAAGTAATTACTGATGAATGTGAACTTACTGCCATTTTGTTATTTATTTCCTGGCTGTTTTGTAATTCTTCTGTTTCTTGTTTCTTCTATTGTTCTTTTCCTTTGTGATTTGATGATTTTCTGTAGTGATATGTTTAGATTCCTTCCTTTATTTTCTTTTATATATCTAATATAGGTTTTTGCTTTGTGATTACCAGGAAGCTTACATAAAACTACTGATAACAGTAATTTAAGTCAATAACAACTAAGTATGAACACATTCTAAAGCACTACATTTTTACTCCCCCAGCCCCTCAATTTTTATGTTTTTGATACCACAGTTTACACCTTTTTATCTTGTATATCCGTTAACAATTATTGTAGTTATAGTTATTGTTACTACTTTTGTTAATCTTCATAGTAGTTTATAAATAATTAACCCACCGAGTTTACATTATTCTGATATTTACTATATACTTACATCTTTCAGTGAGATTTATGCTTTTATGTGTTTTCCTGTTACTAATAAGTATCCTTTCATTTCAGCTTAAAAAAATTCCTTTAACATCTCTCCTTTTTAATTAATTAATTTTTTAATTGGACTAAAATTGCTTTAGAATGTTGTGTTAGTTTCTACTGTACAATGAAGTTAATCAGCTATATGTATACCTATGTTCCCTCCCTCTTGGACCTCCCTCCCAGCCCCACCCCCATCCCACCCATCTAGGTCATCACAGAGCACTGAGCTGAGTTCCCTATGCTATACAGCAGGTTCCCACTAGCTATCTATTTTACACATGGTAGTGTATTTATGTCAAACCTAATCTCCCAATTAGTCCCACCCTCCCCTCCCCCACAGTGTCCACATGTCTGTTCTCTATGTATACATCTCTATTCGTGCCCTACAAATAGGTTCATCTATACCAGTTTTCTAGATTCCATATATATGCATTAATATATGATATTTGTTTTTCTCTTTTTGATTTACTTCACTCTGTATGACAGAATCTAGGTCCATCCACATCTCTACAAATGACCCAGTTTTGTTCCTTTTTACGGATGAGTAATATTCCATTGTATACATGTACCACAGCTTTTTTATCCATTCATCTATCATTGGATATTTAGTTGTTTCCATGTCCTGGCTATTGTAAATAGTGCTGCAATGAATATTGGGGTACATGTGTCCTTTTGAATTATGGTTTTCTCAGGGTTTATACTCCGTAGTGGGACTGCTGGGTCATATGGTAGTTCTATTTAGTTTCTTAAGGAACCTCCATACTGTTCTCCATAGTGGCTGTATCAATTTACATCCCACCAACAGTGCAGGAAGTTTCCATTTTCACCACATCCTTGCCAGCATTTATTGTTTCTAGATTTTTTGATAATGGCCATTCTAACCAGTGTGAGGTGATATACCTCATTATAGTTTTGATTTGCATTTATCTAATAATTAGTGATTTTGAGCATCTTTTCATGTGCCTCTTGTCCATCTGTATGTCTTCTTTGGTGAAATCTATTTAGGTCTTCTGCCTGTTTTTGGATTGGGTTGCTTGTTTTTTTGATATTGACTCTTTGTATATTTTGGAGACTAATATTTTGTCTGTTGCTTCATTTGCAAATATTTTCTCCCATTCTGAGGGCTGCCTTTTCATCTTGTTTATGGTTTCTTTTGCTGTGCAAAAGCTTTTAAGTTTCATTAGGTCTCATTTGTTTATTTTTGTTTTTATTTTCATTACTCTAGGAGGTGGGTCAAAAAAGATCTTTCTGTGGTTTTTGTCAAAGAATTTTTTTCCTGTGTTTTCCTCTAAGAGTTTTATATTGTCTGGCCTTACATTTAGGTCTTTAATCCATCTGGAGTTTATTTTTGTGTACCATGTTAGGGAGTGTGCTAATTTCATTCTTTTACATGTACCTGTCCAGTTTTCTAGCACCACTTATTGAAGAGGCTCTCTTTTCTCCATTGTATTTTCTTGCCTCCTTTGTCATAAATTGGGTGACCATATGTGCATGGGTTTATCTCTGAGCATTATATTCTGTACCATTGATCTATATTTCTGTTTTTGAGCCAGTACCATAATGTCTTGATTACTGTGGCTTTGTAGTATAGTCTGAAGTCAGGGAGCCTGATTCCTCCATCTCTGTTTTTCTTTCTCCAGATTGCTTTGGCTATTTGGGGTCTTTTGTGTTTCCATACAAATTATAAAATTTTTGTTCTAATTCTGTGAAGAATGCCATTGGTAGTTTGATAGGGATTGATTCTGTAGATTGCTTTGTGTAGTATAGTCATTTTCACAATATTGATTCTTCCAATCAGGAACATGGTATATTTCTCCATCTGTTTATGTCATCTTTGACTTCTTTCATTAATGTTTCATAGTTTTCTGAGTAGAAGTCTTTTGCCTCCTTAGGTAAGTTTATTCCTAGGTATTTTATTCTTTTTGTTCCTATGGTAAATGGGATTGCTTCCTTAAATTCTCTTCCTGATTTTTTGTTGTTAGTGTATATGAATGCCAGAGATTTCTATGCATTAATTTTGTATCCTGCAACCTTACCAAATTCATTGATTAGTTCTAGTAGTTTTCTGGTCACATCTTTAGGATTTTCTATGTATAGTATCATGTCATCTGCAAACAGTGACAGTTTACTTTTTCTTTTCCAATTTGGATTCCTTTTATTTCTTTTGTTTTTTCTCTGATTGACATGGGTAGGGCTTCCCAAACTTTACTGAACAAAAGTGGTGCGAGTGGACATCCTTGTCTTGTTCCTGATCTTAGAAGTAATGCTTCCAGCTTTTCACCATTGAGTATGATGCTAGATGTAGGTTTGTCATATATGGCCTTTATTATTTTGAGGTAGGTTCCCTCTATGCCCGTTTTCTGCAGTGTTTATCATAAATGGGTGTTGAATTTTTCTAAAGCTTTTTCTGCATCTATTGAGATGATCATATGGTTTTTATTGGTGTAGAGTTGTTTGTAGTAGTCTCATAATCCTTTGTATTTCTGTGGTGTCAGTTGTGATTTCTCTGGTGTCAGTTGTGATTTCTCCTTTTTCATTTCTAATTTTATTGATTTGTATCTTCTCCCTTTTTTTCTTGAGTCTGACTAAATGTTTATCAATTTTGTTTATCTTCTCAAAGAACTAACTTTTAGTTTTACTGATCTTTGGTATTGTTTTGTTTCTGTTTCATTTATTTCTGCTTTGATCTTTATGATTTCTTTCCTTCTACTGAGTTTGGGTTTTCTTTGTTCTGCTCTCTTTAGTTGCTTTAGGTGTAAGGTTAGATTGTTTATTTGAGATTTTTCTTTCTTCTTGAGGTGAGATTGAATTGCTATAAACTTCCCTCTGAGAACTGCTTTTGCTGCATCCCATAGGTTTTGGGTCGTTGTGTTTTTGTTGTCATTTCTTTCCATGTATTTTTTTATTTCTTCCTTGGTTTCTTCAGTGATCTCTTGGTTATTTAGTACTACACTGTTTGGCCTCCATGTATTTGGGTGTTGTCGTTTTTTTTTTTTTTCCTGTAATTAATATCTAGTCTCATAGCATTGTGGTCAGAAAAGGTGCTTGATAGAATTTCAGTTTTCTTAAATTTTCTGAGGCTTGATTTGTGACCCAAGATGTGATCTATCCTGGAGAATGTTCCGTGTGCACTTGAGAAGAAAATATATTCTGCCACTTTCAGGTGGAATGTCCTGTAAATATAAATTAAATCTATCTGGTGTATTGTGTCGTTTAAAGCTTGTGTTTCCTTATTTATTTTCTGTGTGGATGATCTGTCCATTGATGTAAATGCGGTGTTAAAGTCCCCTACTATTACTGTGTTACTGTCGATTTCCCCTTTTATGGTTGTTAGCATTTGCCTTATGTATTGAGGTGATCCTATGTTGGGTGCATAAATATTTATAAGTGTTATATCTTCTTCTTGGATTGATCCCTTGATCATTATGTAGTGTCCTTCCTTATCTGTAGTAACAGTTTTTATTTTAAAGTCTGTTTCATCTGATATGAGTATTTCAGCCTTCCCAGGGCCCGATTGGGTAGGGGAAATGCTAGGAGCTCTCCCCTCTAATCCTCTGAGCCCCCAAGGGTCCCTCCAGGCGTGGGAACTCCTCCCCCCTCCCAGCCACCCCTCAGGGGTGCCAGTTCTGTCCAACCTCCACTTCTCCTCTCCCCACACTCCCTCCACATCCTACCCAGTTGCTCGGTGGTTCCTCCCATCTCCTTGGGCATTAAGGTCCCCCACCAGCATATGACAGGCACCCTAGTTGTGGGGAGATGCAAACTCTGTGTCCTCCCCCACCACCATCTTGACTCTGCCCCCAACATTTCTTAAAAGGCTGGTCTGTGGTGATAAATTCCTTTATTTAGCTTTTCCTTCTCTGGAAAACTCTCTCTTTCAATTCTGACCAATAACTATGCCAGGTAGAGCATTTTTGATTGGCAGGTTTTTTTTTCTTCCAACACTTTGAATACATTGTTCCACTTCCTTTTGGCCTACAATGTTTCTGCTGAAAAATCTACTGATGGTCCTTTGGAAGTTCCCTTTTATATAACAAGTTTTTTGTTTTTGTTTTGTTTTGTTTTCTTTTAGTGTCTTGCTTCTTTCAAGATTCTCTCCTTCTCATTAACATTTGACATTTTAATCATAATGTGTCTTGGTGTGAGTCTCTTTGGGTTCATCATCTTTGTAACTCTTTGTTCTTCCGGGACCTAGATGTCAGGTTCTTTCCCACGTTAGGGAAGTTTCCAGCCATTATTTCATCAGTTAAGTTTTCTGCCTCATTCTCTCATTCTTCTCCTTCTTGGACTCCTATAATGTGAATGTTGGTCTGATTGTTTTCCCACAAGTCCCTTAAGCTGTATTCACGTTTTTCATTCTGTTTTTCTTTCTGTTGCTGTGATTGAGTTCCACTGCCCTGTCTCAAGTTCACTGATGCTTTCTTCTGCTTCATCTAGTCTGCTGTTGAATTTTTTTTAATAAATTTATCTTATTTTATTTATTTTTGGCTGCATTGGGTCTTTGTTGCTGTGCATGGGCTTTCTCTAGCTGCGGAGAGTAGGGGCCACTCTTCATTGCAGTGCACGGGCCTCTCATTGCAGTGACTTCTCTTGCTGTGGAGCACAGGCTCTAGAGTACAGGCTCAGCAGTTGTGGCCCATGGGCCCAGTTGCTCCACGGCATGTGGATCTTCCCAGACCAGGGCTCGAACCTGTGTCCCCTGCATTTGCAGGCAGGTTCTTAACCACTGCACCACCAGGGAAGCCCCTCTTGAAGTTTTAAATTGTATTTTTCATTTCAGTTATTGTATTCTTCAGCTCTGTGACTTCTCTTTGGTACTTTCTTGTATTTTCTCTCTTTGTTGAAATTCTCACTTAGTTTATCCATTCTTTTTCTGAGTTAAGTTAGCATTTTTATGACCATTATTTTGAATCCCTTTATCAGGTAAGACATTTATCTCTATTGCATTCAGGACTTTTTCCTGAGGTTTTATCTCGTTCTTCTTTTGGGAACATATTCCCATTGCCTCATTTTCCTTAACTCTCTGTGTTGGTTTCTGTGCATTATGCAAAACAGCCACCTCTCTCAGTCTTGAAGGAGTAACCTCATGTAGGGGATAAACCTTATTTTTCAACCCTACTCTAGCACTTTGTTGTCTCTCAAACCTTGGTGATTTTCTAAGTAGCCTTTACTTTTAATGACTCTCAGTAGTTCAGGATGTGTTAAAACCTTTTAGTGTCCCAAAGGGGACAATCTTGGTTATCACCTAGATTCAGGCTGATTGGAAGCCAGACGCTCAGGCAGCAAATATACCTTCTTCAAATGAAGACTTAGAGATGAACATTTCTGTCTGCTCCCTCTACACTGAGCTGAGGGTTGATAACCAGTTAATCACTGTTTGTTTCTTTGCTACAGCCCCATTTAACTAGTTAGCACAAACTTTGCTGGCCAACAGAGCCAGGCAATAAAGGGGTGTCACCTGGGTAGCAGCTGCAAAAGCCAGGGTACCATACATAACAACTAGGGTATTAGGCGTGTGCACATACTCCCCTCCAGGAGATTCTGGCACTCCAGAATGCAGCAGAGGGAGTGGGCAAAGATAGAACCGACCCTCCCAGGTCTCTGGAGAGGATTCCAGTGAGGCCTTAGCTGTGTGTTTAATTAGAAGCCTGTCCCTTAGCCCACAGCTATGAAGATAAGCTAGTAGGCCCCTTTCACAGAAAGACTGGGTTCCTCAGTCTGTTGTCTCTTGGCTGTGTCCTTAGAGTGGTAGCTATTTGAGAATTCTTTCTCCATTTGTTTTAGTCCTGTGGAACCTGTGAGCATAAGCCCTGTTAACCACAAGAACAAGGTGATCTAGAGGTGTCCCATGGGTGGCAGTCACAAAAATTGGGTTGCCATACAAAAATACAAGCTCCTTTCTGGGGAAGGAGAGAAAGAGGGAGAGGGAAAATAAGGTCCCCTCTGGCCTCCATCTTTAGGAGAATATTTCAGTAGCCTTCTCTATGTGTTTTAAATTAAACGCCTACCCCTCGGGCAGATGCTTTCAGGTAACAAGACTTTTTCACCGAAAGTCTGTGCACCTCTCCATGGCCTGCCTCTGTGCTGGTCCCTAGGGTGGGTGAGTCTGTATGTGAGTCATTTAAGAACTGTTTCTCAGTTTCCTACACACTTGTGAGTCTCATGAACAGAAGCTCCATTGGCTTTCAAAGCTAGATGTATTGAGGGATCATCGCTCAAGTGCAGGTCTTAAAACATGGGATGCCCGATGTGGGGTTTAAACCTTTGCTTCTCAGGGAGATGCTCAGGCTTGTGAGTTCCCTAGAGACTTGATTTGCCATGCCAGGGGGTGGAGTTTATGGCAAAATTGTGTCTCAGCCTCTCCTATCTGCTTTGATGTGGGTTTCTTTTCATTCACCTGATATGTAGGAGTTGCTCAGCTATTTTGGGGGATTTTTTCCCAGAGGAAATTTTTTGTATGTAGCTGAAGTTTCAGTGTGTCTATGGGGGAGAATCCTCCTCCATCACCATCTTGAACCAAACCTCCTTGCAATGATTTATTAAATATTAGCAGTCATATATTAAATATCTACTAGAATAGTAATTCTTCATTTTTAGTATAGAATTTGATCACAAAATAAATTTATAAAATGTATGAGTTACATATAATATTTATTAAACCATATCTTTTTACCTAATTAAAGGCATTTTTAAAACATTTTGTGGGTGTCCAAATATGTTTTCTTTATCTAAATAGATATAAATTTAAGAGAAAGAAATTACTGTATAACCTTTATCTGCACCTTCACGTTTCTACCATGGTACTTCCAATAATTAATTTACAAAGATATTTTCCTATACCAGCCATATTAACTAGTTAGATGGACTATATTATTTTAATATACTAATAATACAATCTTATTGTGTTCTCTAGAAAAATGCTTGTGAACTGGTAGTAGTGAGAAAGTAGGGATATCATACATCCATCTTAAATTTTAATAATGCAACTATGCAAATGTATACAAAATTTTCACACATTTTCTGGGATTCATACATTCTGGTCTCTAAGGATGTGTTTGAAAAATGTTATCATGCAATGCACTGTTTACCTGAGAGTGAGAGGGAAGAAAGACCATAACAGCTGTATGAATGTCCCAGATGCTATGAATAGTAAACATTTCAGAAGTGAATGATAGAAGGCAATAGGCCTTGCCTTCCTCAGATGATTTAATAACATACTGCAGGCCTTCTAGGGGAGGGGTGCAAAATAGGAGTTATCTTCCCTGAATTACCTAGAATATATAGCCTCCATGGAATTTTACATTTTCTTCTTTAATCATTTATTAAATGATCTCAATTTGAAAAGATTTGTACAAGTTGATGTAAAATAGCTTTAGTGTACTTCCATTCATCAAAGCTGAATAAAGTAGTCAATCTCATTGTAACTGGACTTTTGACAAGTGAAAAGACTCATGAAAATTGACTACAGTGAAGATCAGAATGTGAACTGTGAACAAGAACACAAAGACATGAAGACAGTTGAAAAATTAACAAAATATTTATCATTGTTGACAATACAAAGCTGTCCTTGCAGCTAACATTTCAATCTTGGGAAATTAAGTTATAATCTATTAATGTTTTATGAATAAGATGGATGGTGATCTTGATAGCAAATCTAATAGAAGCCTAGTTTGGCAAAACAATTACTATCCAAGATAGTCAAGTTTAAAAGCAATGGCTTCTAGTACAGGAAATAGCTCAAAATCCATGAGAAATAGTCTATGAGAGTGCTAAGTTAGGAACCGTTTCCAAGAAGTAAAGGACTGATTAAGTGTGTGTACCACGTGACCCTAACATTTTCCTATTTCCATCAGATGTAATAATCTTTGCAGCTTTCTGCTGAAATGAATAAAGATTATTTACCACAAGAAGAAACTCACATAAAGAAAGGAATAAGAAAAATGTACAACCTTAGCTCTTTTTCTGTGCTTGATGTTTTACTGTAAGTTTATTCTGCACTATATTTTTAGGGAATGACAATACATTAGCTCACATACAATACTATAGCATTTTCTCTTGAAGAGTAAAGTGTGGACAGATGTCTCCTTGAGTAGAACATCCTGGGTAATACCCACTTCCACTCATCAATTATTGTCTATATTGGGGCAATTATTTAAAAAGTATTTTGTTTGGCTGAACTTATTGTACATCATAGGTACATATGAAAAACAGGAAACAATGTGTGTAAAAGTGTTTTGTAAACTTTAAAGTGCCATACAAATTTATTTCTTAGAAACAGTAACTGGGGATGACTTCTCTTACCCTCCCACATATTACTATGTTTTTTTGTTTTGTTTTTTTTTAATTTTTGGCTGTGTCAGGTCTTAGTTGCGGCATGTGGGCTCTTCATTGAGGCATGCGGGATCTTTTGTTGCAGCATATGGGCTCTTCGTTGCGGCACTTGGGCTTCTCCCTAGTTGTGGCGTGTGGGTTTTCTCTTCTCTAGTTGTGGTGTACAGGCTCCAGAGCATGTGGGCTCTGTAGTTTGTAGTATGCAGGCTCTAGTTGAGGCATGTGAACTCAGTAGTTGTGACCCTTGGGTTTGTTGCCCCATGGAATGTGGGATCTTAGTTCCCTGACCGGGGTTGAATCCACTTCCCCATCATTGCAAGGCAGATTCTTTACCATTGGACCACCAGGGAAGTCCCCTGTTACCATCTGTTCTAAAAAATATTTTCATACACTCTTTCTTGCCTTAAATTGAGAAACAAATTTTGGCATTCTGTAATGTTTCCAGTAAGAATTTTTATAAGTGTTTAAAGTGTTTAATAATACATAACACTCTTCTAGCATATTATCCCACTACTGATAGACAAAATTATGACATAAATCATTTGATTCTTCTTAGTCACTGTTCAAAATATTCACAAGTTCTTCTTTTTATTGGCAGTTTAAATAAATATGGCAAAGTTGAGGAAAGTGGTATGTTTTAAAAACTCCATTCACTAAGAATGTTAATTAGAAAGGATAATGGAAAATGTGAATAATTCATAAGTGTCTAATGATTTTGTGGGTGTAGATAATATAATTACTAAAGGTGCTTTGTTTTGTAGAAAAAAGAGGACATTCATAATGAGGTGCCAATGCTACATTCTTAGATGTTCTATCATTAGCATTATTAATAACACAGCCTTGTATTTATATAGCAGTAGCATTACCTTCATGTTCACTTCAAAGATTTTTTTTAAAGAAAGAAAGAAATCTGCCACTGTACTTTCTGTCTCTGGGCTTCAGGCTACTGCAACACTGCTTAAATGATGTAAAAGTAGTAAGGAGGAAATTTTGTTTACAGATGTTAGTGTATCCCAGAGTTTCTAAAAAAGCATTGAGCCCTTTATCAGTCAGGATTCTCTAAAGAAACAAAAGCACTAGGATATAGATATACAAATACACATATGTACATAGAGAAATATATAGATTTATTTTAAGGAATTGCCTCACGCTTGTGGAAATGGGTAAATTCAAAATCTGTAGGTCAGGCTGGCAGGCTAGAAATTCCAGTAAGAGTTGACATTGAGGTCTTGAATCCAAAATCCACAGAACAGGTTAGGAGGCTAGAAAGTCAGCCAAACTTTCTATGTTACAGTATTGAGAAGGAATTCCCTCTTCTCCAGGAAGCCTCAATTTCTTTTCTTAAGGCCTTTAACTAATTGAAAGAAGCCCACTCACATTATCAAGGGTAATTTGATTTACTTAAAGAAAAGTGATTATAAATGTTAATCACATTGACAAAATACTTTTACAGAAGCATCTAGACTAGTGTTTGACCAAACAGCAGGACACCATAGCCTAGCCAAGCTGACACACAAAACTAACCATCACAAGTTGTGATGTTAAGTATTTGACTTTTACTTTGTAATCTTAATTAAGAGATAATTGAAAGATATTATTTAGGGACCAACAAGGCAAGAAAGTAATATATAAAATATCTAAAAATGTAAATGATGTTGACTAGAACCAACTGAACTAGTTGTGACAGCTGTTAATCATCCTTGATGATTATTTTAAACATGATTTGAAGTCAACGAATTTGGACAAGATATGACAGGAATCTGCTGCTTAAAGGAAATTCTTAGCTTTTTATTCAGCTTTCCATGATAGCTTAAGATAGGTGTGCAAGTCATAACACTATGCAAAGAAAAGCAATTATACATACCTGTAGTGATGTGTTACCATTTTTCCTTTCAGTTTTTTTAGGATATAATTGACATACAGTATTATAAAAGTTTAAGGTATGCAGCATAATGATTTGACATAAATACATCATGAAATGATCACCACAATCAGTTTAGTGAACAACCATCATCTCATACAGATAAGAAAAAAATAATTTTTGCTTGTGATGAGAACACAGGATTTTCTCTCAACAATTTTCATATATAATACACAGCAGCGTTAATTATATTTATCATGTTGTACATCACATCTCATGATGTACTTATTAATATTACAACTGGAAATTTGTACCTTTTGACTAGATCCACTTCATACTCCTCCCACCCCCTATTCTTTTTGTTTTAAATTTTTATTTCATATTGGAGTATAGCTGATTAACAATGTTGCATTAGTTTCAGGTATAAACTGATACAGTTATCCATATGCATTTATCCATTCTTTTTCAAGTTTTTTCTCATTTAGGTTAATACAGAATATTGAGAAGAGTTCCTCTGCAATACAGTAATTCCTTGTTGGTTATCTATTTTATATATGGCAGTGTGTATATATCAAGATATCTATATATTGATATATACACACTGCCATATATAAAATAGATAACCAATCCCAAACTTCCAACCTATCCCTTTCCCCCTGGTAATCATAAGTTCACTCTGTAAGTCTGTGAGTCTGTTTCTATTTGTAAATACGTTCATTTGTATCCTTTTTTTTTTAGATTCCACGTATAAGCAATATCATATGATATTTGTCCTTCTCTGTCTGACTTACTTCACTTAGTCTATCCATGTTGCTGCAAGTGGCATTCTTTCATTCTTTTTAATGGCTGAGTAATATTCCATTGTATATGTGCAACATCTTCTTTATCCATTAATTTGTCAATGGACATTTAGGTTGCTTCCTTTTCTCGGCTATTGTAAACAGCACTGCAATGAACATTGAGGTGCATGTATCCTTTTGAACCATGTTTTTCTCTGGATATATGCCCAGGAGTGGGATTGCTGGATCATATGGAAGCTCTATTTTTAGTTTTTTAAGGAACCTCCATACAGTTTTCCATAGTGGCTGCATCAATTTACATTCCCACCAACAGTGCATGAAGGTTCCCTTTTCTCCACATCCTCTCCAGCATTTATTTTTTGTAGACGTTTTGATGATGGCATTCTGACTGGTGTGAGGTGGTACGTCATTGTAGTTTTGATTTGCGTTTCTCTAATAATTAGACATGTTAAGCACCTTTTAATGTGGCCTCTTGACCATCTGTATGTCTTCTTTGGAGAAATGTCTATTTTCCCCATTTTTAATTGGGTTGTTTGTTTTTTTGATATTGAGCCTCATGAGCTGTTTGTAAGTTTTGGAGATTAATCCTTTGTTGGTAACATCGTTTGAAAACATTTTCTCCCATTCTGTGGGTTGTCTTTTCATTTGGTTTATGGTTTCCTTTGTTCTGCAGAAGTTTTTAGGTCCCATTTGTTTGTGTTTGGTTTCATTTCCAATTACTGTAGGAGACAGATCAAAAACGATATTGCTGCAATTTATGTCATAGAGTATTCAGCCTATGTTTTCCTCTAAGAGTTTTATAGTATCCAGTCTTACATTTAGGTCTTTAATCCATTTCGAGTTTACTTTTGTGTGTGGTGTTAAAAAGTGTTCTAATTTCATTTTTTTACATGTAGCTGTCCAGTTCTCCCAGCACCATTTATTGAAGAGACTGTCTTTCCTCCATTGTATAGTCTTGCCACCTTTGTCATAGATTAATTGACCACAGGTGCGTAGGTTTATTTCTGGGCTTTCTGTCCTCTTCTATTGACCTATATTTCTGTTTTTGTGCCAGTAACATACTGTCCTGATGACTGTAGCTTTGTAGTATAGTTTGAAGTCATGGAGCCTGATTCTTCCAGCTCCATTTTTCTTTCTCAAGATTGCTTTGACTATTTGGGGTCTTTTGTGTCTCCATACAAATTTTAAGATTTTTTATTCTAGTACTGTGAAAAATGTCTTTGATAACTTGATAGGCATTGCATTGAATCTATAGATCGCCTTGGGTAGAAGAGTCATTTTGGCAATATTGATTCTTCCAATCCAAGAACATTGTATATTTTTCCAACTGTTTTGTGTCACCTTAAATTTCTTTTGAAAACATTGCCATTGGTATTTTAATAGTGTCTTATAGTTTTCAGAGAGAAGGTCTTTTGTCTCCTTAGATAGGCTTGTTCCTAGGTATTTTATTCTTTCTGATGTGATGATAAATGGGATTGTTTCTTTCTCTTTCAGATTTCTGTGTATAATTTTGAATTCTGCAACATTACTGAATTCATTGATGAGCTCTAGTAGTTTCTGGTAGCAACTTTAGGATTTTCTATGTATACTGTCATGTCATCTGCAAACAGTGAGAGTTTAAATTTTTCTTTTCCAATTTGGATTCCTTTTATTTCTTTTTCTTTTTCTCTGATTGCCATGGCTAGGACTTCCAAAACTATGTTGAACAAAAGTGGTGAGAGTGGACATCCTTGTCTTGTTCCTGATCTTAGAGGAAATGCTTTCAGCTTTTCACCATTGAGTATGATGCTAGATGTAGGTTTGCCATATATAGCCTTTATTATGTTGAGGTATATTCCCTCTGTGCCCACTTTCTGGAGAGTTTTTATCATAAATGGGTGCTGAATTTTGTCAAAAACTTTTTCTGCATCTATGGAGATGATCATATGGTTTTTATTCTTCAGTTTGTTGATGTGGTGTATTACATGATTGATTTGTGAATATTGAAAAATCCTTGCATCCCTGGGATAAACCCCACTTGATCATGGTGTATGATCCTTTTAATGTATTGTTGGATTCAGTTTGCTAGTATTTTGTTGAGGAATTCTGTGTCTATGTTCATCAGTGACATTGGCCTGTAATTGTCTTTTTTTGTCATATCTTTGTCTGTTTTTAATAATCAGGTTGACGGTGGCCTGATAGAATGAGTTTGGCAGTGTTCCTTTCTCTGCAATTTTTTGGAATAGTTTCAGAAGCATAGGTGTTAACTCTTCTCTAAATGTTTGATAGAATTCACCTGTGAAGCCATCTGATCCTGGAATTTTGCTTGTTGGGAGTTTTTTAAATCACGTTTCTGATAACCACAAATCTGACCTCTTTTTCTGAGTTAGTGAATTTGTTTCTGAAATATAATTGACCTACAGCTCTATGTTAGTTCCTTGTGTACAACATAATGATTCAGTATTTCTATACATTTCAAAATTATCACCACAAAATGTCTAGTTACCATCTGTCACCATACAAAGATATTACATTATTGACTATATTCCCCACACAATACATTTCATACCTGTCATTAATTTATTTTGTAACTGGAATTTTGTACCTCTTAATCTCACTCACCTATTTCTCTCATCCCTCTACCTGATTCCTCTCTGGAAACCACCTGTTTGTTCTCTGTGTCTATGACTCTGTTTCTGTTTTGTTGTATTTATTTTTTTAAATTCCACATATAGATGGATTCATACAGTATTTCTCTTTCTCTTTCTGACTTATCTCACTTAGCATAATACCTCTAGGTCCATCCATGTTGTCATAAATGGCAAGATTTCATTCTTTTTCATCGCTCGGTAATATTCCTTTGTTTATATGCCATATCTTTATCCATTAATCTGTCCAGTGGTACTTAGGTTGCTTTTATATTTTGTGTATTTTAAGTAATGCTGCAAAGAACAAAGGGGTAGTATATATCTTTTTGAATTATGGTGTTCATTTTCTTCAGATAAATACACAGAATTGGAATTGCTGAATCATATTATAGTTCCATTTTTAATTTTTTAGGTACCTCCATACTATTTTCTATAGTGGCTGCACTAAATTATACTCCCACAAATAGTGCACAAGTGTTCCTTTTCCTCCATATCCTTGACAACACTTGTTTTTTATTGTCTTTTTTTTTTTTTTTTTTTTGCAGTGTGCGGGCCTCTCACTGTTGGGGCCTCTCCCATTGCGGAGCACAGGCTCTGGACGCGCAGGCTCAGCGGCCATGGCTCACGGGCCTAGCCACTCCACGGCATGTGAGATATTCCTGGACCAGGGCACAAACCCGTGTCCCCTGCATCGGCAGGCGGACTCTCAACCACTGTGCCACCAGGGAAGCCCTATTGTCTTTTTAATAATAGCCCTTCTGAAGATGTGAGGTGATATCTCACTGTTTTTGACTTGTATTTCCATGATTATTTGTGATGTTAAGCATCTTTTCATGTGCCTGTTGGCCATCTGTATATCTTTGGAAAATGTCTATTCTGGCCCTCTGTTGAATTTTTAATTGGGTTGTTTGGTATTTTGATGTTGAGTTGTATGAGTTCTTCATATATTTTTTATATTAACCCCTTATTGCATATATTGTTTAAAAATCTTCACCCATTCAGTAGGCTGCCTTTTCATCTTGTTAATATTTTCTTTCACTGTGCAACAGCTTTTTAGTTTGATATAGTCCCATTTGTTTATTTTTGCATTTGTTACCTTGCCTGAGAAGACATGTCCAACAAAATATTGCTAAGACCTATATCAAAGAGTAACAACTTGTTTTCTCCTAGAAGTTTTATGGTTTCAGTATTTATATTTAAGTCTCTAATCCATTTTGAGTTTATTTTTTTATATGGTGTGAGAAAGAAATGCAGTTTCTTTCTTCTGCATGTAGCTGACCAGTTTCCCAAAACCATTTGTTGAAGAGGCTATCTTTTCTCCATTATATATTCTTGTCTCCTTTTTGTACATTGACTATATAAGTGTGGGTTCAGTTCTGGTCTCTCTGTTCTGTTCCACTGATACATGTGTGTATTTTTGTACTAGCACCATACTGTTTTGCTTGCTGTAGCTTTATAGTATAGAGTTTAAATGAGAGTGCATGATACCTCCAGCTGTGTTCTTCTTTCTCAAAATTGTTTTGACTATTTGTGGCCTTTTATGTTGCCATACAAATTTTATAGTTCTTCTATGGAAAAGGCCATTGGTATTTTAATAGGGATTGCATCAAATCTGTAGATTTCCTTGGGTAATATTGCCATTTGAATAACACTAATTTTTCCAACCCATGAACACAGTATAGCTTTCCATTTGTTACTGTTGTCTTCAATTGCTTTCATTAGTATCTCTTTGTTTTCTGAATACACATATCTTACCTCCTTAGGTAGACTTATTCCTAGGTATTTTTTTTTTTCATTCTAATAGGATTATAAATGGGATTCTCTTCTTAATTTCTCTTTCTGATAGTTTGTTGCTAGTGTATACATATGCAATTAATTTCTGTATATTAATTTCGTATCCTGCAACTTTACAGGGTTCATTGTTGTTGCATTCTAATAGCTTTATGATGATGTCTTTAGGATTTTCTATTTATAATATTATGTCATCTGCAAACAGTAATAGTTTTACTTCTTTCTTTACAATTTGGATTCCTTTTATCTCTCTTTATTTGATTCCTGTGTCTAGTATTTCCATTACTGTGTTGAATAAAATTGGTGAGAGTGAGCATCCTGGCATTTTCCTGATCTTAGCAGAAATGCTTTCAGCTTTTCATTGACAAGAATGATATTAGCTGTGGGCTTGTCATATATAGCCTTTATTTTATGTTGCTGTCCCTTTATACCCATATTCTGGAGAGTTTTTATCATAAATGGATGTTGACTTTTGTTAAAAGTTTTTTCTGTATCTAGTGAGATGATCATATGATTCTTAGTCTTCAGTTTGTGAATGTAGTGTATCACATTGATTAATTTGCAGATATTGAACCATTCTTGTTTCCCTGGGGTAAAGCCAATTTGATCATGGTATATGACCCTTTTAATGTATTGTTGAATTTGGTTTGCTAATATATTATTCAGGTTTTTTCATATATGTTCATCAGTGATATTAGTGTACAATTTTATTTTTTTGTGGTATCTTTGGTTTTGGTATCAGGGTGATGCTGGCCTCATAGAACAAGTTTGGAAGCATTCCTTCCTCTGTAAATTTTTGCAATAGTTTGAGAAAGATAAGTGTTAACTCTTCTTTAAGTGATTGGTAGAATTCACTCCTGAAGCCATCTGGTCCTAGACTTTTGTTTATTGATAGTTTATTTTATTACTGATTCAAGTTCATTACTCGTAATTGGTCTGGTCATACTTTCTATTTCTTTCTGCTTTAGTCTAGGGAGATTGTACCTTTCTAAGAATTTGTCCATTTCTTATAGGTTGTCCATTTTATTGGCCTATAATTGTTTGTAATAATCTCTTAAGATCCTTTGTATTTCTGTGGTATGAGTTGTAACTTCTTTTTCATTTCTGATTTTATTTATTTGGTGCCTCTCTCTTTTTTCTTGATGAGTCTAGCTAAAGGTTTGTCAGTTTCATCTTTTCAAAAAATTAGGTCTTCATTTTATTGATATTTTCTACTGTTTTTAGTCTCTATTTCATTTATTTCTACTCTGATCTTTATGATTGATTTACTTCTATTAATTTTGTGTTTTGTGGTTTTTTTCTCTAGTTCCTTTACGTATAAGTTTAGGTTGTTTATTTTAGATTTTCCTTGTTTTCTAATGTAGGCTTCTATCTCTGTAAACTTCCCTCATAGAACTGCTTATCCTGCATCCTGTAGATTTTTGGATTGTTGTGTTTTTGGTTTCTTTTTTTCTCCAGTTATTTTATTTTTGCTTCCTCTTTGAGTTCTTCAGTAACCCATTGGTTGTTAGTATCATATTGTTTAGTCTCCATGTGTTCTGGGGTTTTTGCAGCTTTTTTCTTGTAGTTGATTTCTAATGGTATGCCATTGTGTTTGGAAAAGATCATTGATATGATTTTGGTCTTCTTAAATTTACTGAGACTATGTATTACCATTTTATATTCAGGCTATCTTAGTTTGAGCTGCTATAACAAATTACCATGGACTTGGTGGCTTAAACAACAACATTTATTACTCACAGTTCTGGAGCCTGAAATGTTCAAAATCAAAGTTCCACCTGATTCAGTATCTGGTATGGACCCTCCTTCTGGTTTGCAGACAGATGCATCTTGTGGTATCCTCATATGACTGAGAGTGAGAGAGCATGTCAACTTTTTGTTATAAGTACACTAATCACATCATAGGGGATCCACCCTCATGACTTCATCTAAACATAACTACCTCCCAAAAGCTCCACCTTCAAATATCATCACACTGGGGATTACGGCTTCAGTGAAAACGAAATAAATCTTGATTCCATTTGGCAGATGTCTTTCACAAGCTTGATGACTTCATTATTCATCTATTTATTTCCCTTTCGATCTTGTTTTGTTATAAAATTGGTAGATGTGCATTCCAATCTTTCATGGAAGGTGGTTTGATGGAGAATTTTGCTTCTATCCTTTAGATTATTACAATATACTTTTCTCTTTAGGAACAATAAAATTGGTGAAAATCCAACCAAAGAGTTGAGCAATAAAAACAGAAACTGCTTCTCATGTAGCATGTGATACCCTATCACCTTATTTGCTCAAATTTCATTTATACTATCTTTTATTATCTTTTTAACTGTCTTTCACCTCCAAAGGGGATAATGGAGATAAGATGTAAAATACAAGAACACATTCAATCATCAGTTCAGTTAAAGTCACAGTGAAGATTCAGAAATCTTTTTTTTTTTAACATCTTTATTGGAGTATAATTGCTTTACAATGGTGTGTTAGTTTCTGCTTTACAACAAAATGAATCAGTTATATATATACATAAGTTCCCATATCTCTTCCCTCTTGCGTCTCCCTCCCTCCCACCCTCCCTATCCCACCCCTCCAGACAGTCACAAAGCACTGAGCTGATCTCCCTGTGCTATGCGGCTGCTTCCCACTAGCTATATACCTTACGTTTGGTAGTGTATATATGTCCATGGCTCTCTCTCACTTTGTCACAGCTTACCTTTCCCCCTCCCCATATCCTCAAGTCCATTCTCTAGTAGGTGTGGCTCTTCATTCCTTTCTTGCCCCTAGGCTCTTCATGACATTTTTTTTCCCTTAAATTCCATATATATGTGTTAGCATACGGTATTTGTCTCTCTCTTTCTGACTTACTTCACTCTATATGACAGACTCTAGGTCTATCCACCTCATTACAAATACTTCAATTTCATTTCTTTTTATGGCTGAGTAATACTCCATTGTATATATGTGCCACATCTTCTTTATCCATTCATCCGATGATGGACACTTAGGTTGTTTCCATCTCCTGGCTATTGTAAATAGAGCAGCAATGAACACTGTGGTACATGACTCTTCTTGAATTATGGTTTTCTCAGGGTATATGCCCAGAACTGGGATTGCTGGTTCATATGGTAGTTCTATTTGTAGTTTTTTAAGGAACCTCCATACTGTTCTCCACAGTGGCTGTATCAATTTACATTCCCACCAACAGTCCAAGAGTGTTCCCTTTTGTCCACGCCCTCTCCAGCATTTATTGTTTCTAGATTTTTGATGATGGCCATTCTGACTGGTGTGAGATAATATCTCATTGTAGTTTTGATTTGCATTTCTCTAATAATTAATGATGTTGAGCATTCTTTCATGTGGTTGTTGGCAGTCCATATATCTTCTTTAGAGAAATGTCTATTTAGCTCTTCTGCCCATTTTTGGACTGGGTTGTTTGTTTTTTTGTTATTAAGCTGCATGAGCTGCTTATAAGTTTTGGAGATTAATCCTTTGTCAGTTGCTTCATTTGCAAATATTTTCTCCCATTCTGAGGGTTGTCTTTTGGTCTTGTTTATGTTTTCCTTTGCTGTGCAAAAGCTTTGAAGTTTCATTAGGTCCCATTTGTTTATTTTTGTTTTTATTTCCATTTCTCTAGGAGGTGAGTCAAAAGGGATCTTGCTGTGATTTATATCATAGAGTATACTGCCTATGTTTTCCTCTAAGAGTTTGATAGTTTCTGGCTGTACATTTACGTCTTTAATCCATTTTGAGCTTATTTTTGTGTATGGTGTTAGGGAGTGATCTAATTTCATACTTTTACATGTCCCTGTCCAGTTTTCCCAGCACCACTTATTGAAGAGGCTGTCCTTTCTCCACTGTACATTCCTGCCACCTTTATCAAAGATAAGGTGACCATATGTGCGTCGGTTAATCTCTGGGCTTTCTATACTGTTCCATTGATCTATCTTTCTGTTTTTGTGCCAGTACCATACTGTCTTGATTACTGTAGCTTTGTAGTATAGTCTGCAGTCAGGAGCCTGATTCCTCCAGCTCCGTTTTTCGTTCTCAAGATTGCTTTGGCTATTCGGGGTCTTTTGTGTTTCCATACAAGTTGTGAAATTTTTTGTTCTAGTTCTGTGAAAAATGCCAGTGGTAGTTTGATAGGGATTGCATTGAATCTGTACATTGCTTTGGATAGTAGAGGCATTTTCACAATGTTGATTCTTCCAATCCAAGAACATGGTATATTTCTCCATCTATTTCTATCATCTTTAATTTCTTTCATCAGTGTCTTATAATTCTCTGCATACAGGTCTTTTGTCTCCTTAGGTAGGTTTATTCCTAGATATTTTATTCTTTTTGTTGCAATGGTAAATGGAAATGTTTTCTTGATTTCATTTTCAGATTTTTCACCGTTAGTGTATAGGAATGCCAGAGATTTCTGTGCATTAGTTTTGTATCCTGCTACTTTACTAAATTCATTGATTAGCTCTAGCAGTTTTCTGGTAGCATCTTTAGGATTCTCTATGTATAGTATCATTTCATCTGCAAACAGTGACAGCTTTACTTCTTCTTTTCCGATTTGGATTCCTTTTATTTCCTTTCCTTCTCTGATTGCTGTGGCTGAAACTTCCAAAACTATGTTGAATAAGAGTGGTGAGCATGGGCAACCTTCTTGTTCCTGATCTTAGTGGAAATGCTTTCAGTTTTTCACCATTGAGGACGATGTTGGCTGTGGGTTTCTCATATACGGCCTTTATTATGTTGAGGATAGTTCCCTCTATGCCTACTTTCTGCAGGGTTTTTATCATAAATGGTGTTGAATTTTGTCGGAAGCTTTCCCTGCATCTATTGAGATGATCATGTGGTTTTTCTCCTTCAATTTGTTAATATGGTGTATCACATTGATTGATTTGTGTATATTGAAGAATCCTTGCATTCCTGGAATAAACCCCACTTGATCATGCTGTATGATTCGTTTAATGTGCTGTTGGATTCTGTTTGCTAGTACTTTGTTGAAAATTTTTGCATCTATGTTCATCAGTGATATTGGCCTGTAGTTTTCTTTCGTTGTGACATCCTTGTCTGGTTTTGGTATCAGGGTGATGGTGGCCTCATAGAATGAGTTTGGGAGTGTTCCTCCCTCTGCCTTATTTTGGAAGAGTTTGAGAAGGATAGGTGTTAGCTTTTCTCTAAATGTTTGATAGAATTCACCTGTGAAGCTATCTGGTCCTGGGCTTTTGTTTGTTGGAAGATTTTTAATTACAGTTTCAATTTCAGTGCTTGTGATTGGTCTGTTCATATTTTCTGTTTATTCCTGATTCAGTCTCGGCAGATTGTGCATTTCTAAAAATTTGTCCATTTCTTCCAGGTTGTCCATTTTATTGGCGTAGAGTTGCTTGTAGTAATCTCTCATGATCTTTTGTATTTTTGCAGTGTCAGTTGTTACTTCTCCTTTTTCATTTCTAATTCTATTGATTTCAGTCTTCTCCCTTTTTTTCTTGATGAGTCTGGCTAATGGTTTATCAATTTTGTTTATCTTCTCAAAGAACCAGCTTTTAGTTTTATTGATCTTTGCTATCATTTCCTTCATTTCTTTTTCATTTATTTCTGATCTGATTTTTACGATTTCTCTCCTTCTGCTAACTTTGGTTTTTTTTTTTGTTCTTCTTCCTCTAATTGCTTTAGGTGCAAGGTTAGGTTCTTTATTCGAGATGTTTCCTGCTTTTTAAGGTAGGCTTGTATTGCTATCAACTTCCATCTTAGAACTGCTTTTACTGCATCCCATAGGTTTTGGGTGGTCGTGTCTCCATTATCATTTGTTTCTAAGGTATTTTTTAATTTCCACTTGCATTTCTTCAGTGATCACTTCGTTATTCAGTAGTGTATTCTTTAGCCTCCATGTGTTTGTATTTTTTACAGATCTTTTCCTGTAATTGATATCTAGTCTCATAGCGTTGTGGTCGGAAAATATACTTGATACAACTTCGATTTTCTAAAATTTACCAAGGCTTGATTTGTGATGCAAGATATGATCTATCCTGGAGAATGTTCCAGGAGCACTAGAGAAAAATGTGTATTCTGTTGTTCTTCGATGGAATGTCCTATAAATATCAATTAAGTCCATCTTGTTTAATGTATCATTTAAAGCTTGTGTTTCCTTATTTATTTTCATTTTGGATGATCTGGCCGTTGGTGAAAGTGGGGTGCTAAAGTCCCCTACTATGAATGTGTTACTGTCGATTTCCCCTTTTATGGCTGTTAGTATTTGCCTTATGTATTGAGGTGCTCCTATATTGGGTGCATAAATATTTACAGTTGTTATATCTTCTTCTTGGATCGGTCCCTTGACCATTATGTAGTGTCCTTCTTTGTCTCTTGTAATAGTCTTTATTTTAAAGTCTATTTTGTCTGATACGAGAATTGCTACTCCAGCTTTCTTTTGGTTTCCATTTGCATGAAACATCTTTTTTCCGTCCCCTTACTTTCAGTCTGTATGTGTCTCTAGGTCTGAAGTGGGTCTCGTGTAGACAACAAATATATGGGTCTTGTTTTTGTATCCATTCAGCCAATCTGTTTCTTTTGCTGGGAGCATTTAATCCATTTACATTTAAGGTAATTATCAATATGTATGTTCCTATTCCTATTTTCTTAATTGTTTTGGGTTCGTCATTATAGGTCTTTTCCTTCTGTTGTGTTTCTTGCCTAGAGAAGTTCCTGTAGCGTTTCTTGTAAAGCTGGTTTGGTGGTGCTGAACTCTCTCAGCTTTTGCTTGTCTGTAAAGGTTTTAATTTCTCCATCAAATCTGAATGAGATCCTAGCTGGGTAGAGTAATCTTGGTTGCAGGTTTTTCTCCTTCATCACTTTAAATATGTCCTGCCAGTCCCTTCTGGCTTGCAGAGTTTCTGCTAAAAAATCAGCTGTTAACCTTATGGGGATTCCCTTGTGTGTTATTTGTTGTTTTTCCCTTCCTGCTTTTAAGATGTTTTCTTTGTATTTAATTTTTGACAGTTTGATTAATATGTGTCTTGGCATATTTCTCCTTGGATTTATCCTCTATGGGACTCTCTGTGCTTCCTGGACTTGATTAACTGTTTCCTTTCCCATATTAGGGAAGTTTTGAACTATAATCTCTTCAAATATTTTCTCAGTCCCTTTCTTTTTCTTTTCTTCTGGAACCCCTATAATTCAAATGTTGGTGTGTTTAATGTTGTCCCAGAGGTCTCTGAGACTGTCCTCAATTCTTTTCATTCTTTTTTCTTTATTCTCTTCTGCAGTAATTATTTCCACTTTTTTATCTTCCAGGTCACTTGTCCATTCTTCTGCCTCAGTTATTCTGCTATTGATCCCATCTAGAGTATTGTTCATTTCATTTATTGTGTTTTTCATCATTGCTTGTTTCCTGTTTAGTTCTTCTAGGTCCTTGTTAAATGTTTCTTGCATTGTCTCTGTTCTATTTCCAAGATTTTGGATCATCTTTACTATCATTATTCTCAATTCTTTTTCAGGTAGACTGCCTATTTCCTCTTCATTTGTTAGGTCTGGTGGGTTTTTATCTTGCTCCTTTATCTGCTGTGTGTTTTTCTGTCTTCTCATTTTGCTTATCTTACTGTGTTTGGTGTCTCCGTTTTGCAGGCTGCAGGTTCGTAGTTCTCGTTGTTTTTGCTGTCTGTCCCCAGTGACTAAGATTGGTTCAGTGGGTTGTGTAGTCTTCCTGGTGGAGGGGACTAGTGCCTGTGTTCTGGTGGATGAGGCTGGATCTTGTCTTTCTGCTGGGCAGGTCCACACCTTGTGGTGTGTTTTGGGGTGTCTGTGGACTTATTCTGATTTTAAGCAGCCTCTCTGCTAATGGGTGGGGTTGTGTTCCTGTCTTGCTAGTTGTTTGGCATAGGATGTTCAGCACTTTAGCTTGCTGGTCGTTGAGTGAAGCTGGGTGATTGTGTTGAGATGGAGATCTCTGGGAGATTTTCGCTGTTTGATATTATGTGGAGCTGGGAGGTCTCTTGTGGGCCAGTGTCCTGAAGTTGGCTCTCCCACCTCAGAGGCACAGCACTGACTCCTGGTTGCAGCACCAAGAGCCTTTCATCCACATGGCTCAGAATAAAAGGGAGAAAGAAAGAATTAGTAGAAATAGAAAAAAAAAGAAAAAAAGGAGGGAAGGAGGGAGTGAGGAAGGAAGGAAGAAGGAGGGAAGGAAGGAAAAAAAGAAAGAAAGAAGATAGATAAAGTAAAATAAAATAAAGTAAGGTAAAATATAATGAAGTTATTAAAATAAAAAAATAATTAAGAGAAAAAAAATGGACAGATAGAGCCCTAGGACAAATGGTGGAAGCAAAACTATACAGACAAAATCTCACATAGAAGCATCCACGTACACACTCACAAAAAGAGGAAAAGGGGAAAAAAATCATAAATCTTGCTCTCAAAGTCCACCTCCTTAATTCGGGATGATCGTTGTCTATTCTTGTATTCCACAGATGCAGGGTACATCAAATTGATTGTGGAGCTTTAATCTGCTGCTTCTGAGGCTGCTGGGAGAGTTCCCTTTCTCTTCTTTGTTCTCACTGCTCCCAGGGGCTCAGCTTTGGATTTGGCCCCGCCTCTGCATGTAGGGCACCAGAGGGCGTCTGTTCTTCACCCAGGATGGAGTTAAAGGAGCCGCTGATTCGGGGGCTCTGGCTCACTCAGGCCGGGGAGAGGGAGGGGTGTGGAGTGCAGGGCGAACCTGCAGCGGCAGAGGCCAGCGTGACATTGCACCAGCCTGAGGCTCTCCATGCATTCTTCCGAGGGAGTTGTCCCTGGTTCTCCGGACCCTGGCAGTGGCGGGTTACACAGGCTCTCCGGAAGGGGGGTGGGGATAGTGACCCGTGCTCACACACAGGCTTCTTGGTGGCAGCAGCAGCAGCCTTAGCATCTCATGCCTGTCCCTGGGGTACACGCTTTTAGCTGCAGCTCACGCCCATCTCTGGAGCTCCCTTATGCAGCGTTCTTAATTCCCTCTCCTTGCGCACCAGGAAATAAAGAGGGAAGAAAAAGTCTCTTGCCTCTTCGGCAGGTCCAGACTTTTCCCCGGACTCCCTCCCGGCCAGCCGTGGCGCACTAACCCCCTGCAGGGCTGTGTTCATGCCACCAACCCCAGTCCTCTCCAGGCGCTCCGACCGAAGCCCGAGCCTCAGCTCCCAGCCCCGCCCACCCTGGCGGGGGAGCAGACAAGCCTCTCAGGCTGGTGAGTGCCGGTCGGCACCGATCCTTCATGCGGGAATCTCTCCGCTTTGCCCCCCGCACCCGTTACTGTGCTCTCCTCCGCGGCTCCGAAGCTTTCCCCCTCTGCCACCCGCAGTCTCTGCCCACGAAGGGGCTTCCTAGTGTGTGGAAACCTTTCCTCCTTCACAGCTCCCTCCCACTGGTGCAAGTCCCGTCCCTATCCTTTTGTCTCTGTTTATTCTTTTTTCTTTTGCCCTACCCAGTTACGTGGGGGGGGGGGGGCGGGTTTCTTGCCTTTTGGGAGGTCTGCAGTCTTCTGCCAGCGTTCAGTAGGTATTCTGTAGTTGTTCCATGTGTATATGTATTTCTGGTGTATCTGTGGGGAGGAAGGTGATTTGCGCGTCTTACTCTTCCACCATCTTCCTGGAAGCTCCTCCATTCAGAAATCTTTGTGAGAGACATTTAGATTTGTTGCTATTTACAGCATGTCAAAATTTTACAAATTCAACTAATAGCTTAAAGCTTTTTATAGTATTTCTATTTCCACTAGTTGTTTTAGTTCCTGCTTATTTACTAACAAACACTTACAAATATCATTTGAATACTTAGCTTTTGCTTTTTCCAAACTGTTGCATATTTTAACCATGACAATGTAGCAACAAATCTCTGGTACCCCACTAGACTTCCCCTTCTAATTAGATTCACTTTGGCTTTTTCTAGATTTCAGGAGCTTTTCAATACTAAATTACTTTTCATATACTTTTTTTTTCAATACTAAATTACTTTTCATATACAGGCCAATACAGCCTCTGAAAAGCCTTGAGGACTTTTCAGAAATGGTAAATGCATAAAATAATCCTTTGAAAAATCATAGAAAATAAGGTCAACAGGTCCCACTGATCTGCATATAGCAAATATTTCTAATTACTACTCTTTTATCTACTTTTTCAACGGACAAGTTTTCAAGCTCTTTGTTTCTCACTTGTCTGTCTACAGTTTAATGACAAAATTGACAAATAACATGACAATACTGTTCCCTTTTAACATCATCATTAATGTTCTTTCTGGAGTATTTCTCTGTTAGAATATTTCCCCTGAGTATGTGCAAATGCTTTTTATTATAATCTTAAAAGCCATTTATGAACAATAAAGTAATTCTATATTTAGATTTTTACTTCACTGTGCTTTCTTACACTCTCTTTATATTGTTTCTTTTCATCTCTTTCCTCCATTTTCAGAATATCTATTCCGCTTTCCTTCTACAGCAGCTTTTTGATAAGTCACTTTTTTAAAAGTGAAATTATAATTTAATCTATTCATAGTATAGTATATTTTATAATGTAATATCTTTCTAATTTTCTAGATTTTGGTAATTTACTTTGTTACATATTATAAATGCATTAATTCCCCAACTTTCTCTAATTGAAGTCAAATATTATTTCCTCTGATACTTAAAATTAATGTTCTACTGTGTTAAAACAAAGTAATTTCTGGTGCTAAGCCTATTTGCAATCAGGCTTTTATAATCGTAAATTTAGCAACCTATTTGGTATACTAGATTTAGTTGTGTTTGTTATCCAAAATACGTAATAATAAAAACTATTATATACAGTTGAACAGCAGTCAGTACAAAATATTTTCCAAACTGTTCGTGTTTCTCATGCCTTTGTTACAATTAAACAAGAGATAATATCCACATATGTTTATTCATATGTCATTCTTTCATTAAGCAACCATTTATCAACTATATGCCTGACCCTGGTCTGTACTTGGGAGACAAATGAGACACAGGAAAAAGCTCCTAATCTCACAATGAAGTGGAGAAAGACAAAATAATTTACAAATATAATGTATATTCTTTAATGAAAGCAGGGTGAAATGATAGGGAGTGACTGGGGGGGCTTCTGAGATAAGATGTTTAGGGAGGGATTTTTGGAAGAAGGAATATTTGAGCTAAGATTTGCATAATAAATAGAAGACAGTCTTACAGGAGAGTTTCATAAATAGAAGACAGTCTTACAGGAGAGTTTCCCAGACTGAGGAAAAGCTAGAATTAAGACCCAGTATAGCAAATACTGTGTCATGCTTAACTATCAGAAACAAAGCTGTGAGTTTGAAGCTTAGAGATTGAAGGCAGATAAGGTACCACATACCCATCCTAGTTCTGCTATCCGAAATAATACATGATCTCCTCTAGATAGCATGTCTTCAAATATTTAGATATAAGGGACAGACTCACAATTTCTCTCTCTAGGTACCAGTATGAAAAATGGTGTAGTATTGAGTGAAGTAATCGGTAAAATAATCTTGAGGGCAATTTAAAGAATCCCACCATCCCTTGCTGAGAGTTTCTATGCTCTGTCCTTAAATAGTGGTGTGTGAGTGTCCGAAAGGACCAGTAGAATGGAAAAACTCTCAAGTTTGGAAAAGAAAGACATTTTCATGGGATGTACCTTATGCTGAGTGAACCTAAAATCAAGACAGAAGTTTGTAAAACAGCAGCAGATGCTCAGAGGAGAGACCAATGCCCAAGATCAAGTAAAAATAGTCTATAGCTGAGAAGTGGCTAGGAGAATGGATTAAGAATAATCAGTTCCAACATTACTGAATGCTGCTTTAAAAAGTAAACTTATATTTGACAACTAATATTCCCTTGAGAGAAAGAAGAGGGAAGAAAAAATCCTTGAACTGAAAGTGACTAAGGCTCTTACAAGTCATAGCAAATTTCAATCGACTGAAATCATACCAGATACCTTTCTGACCACAATGGTATAAAACTGTAAATCAACCAAAGAGGAAACTGGAAAATTTACAAACATGTGGAAACCAAACAACTCACCTGTGAAAAATCAATGGGTTGAAGAAGAAATCAAAAGGAAAATAAAATAATATATCAAAACAAGTAAAACTTGAAACATAACACACCAAAACATTTAGGAGGCCAAAAAGCAGTTCTGAGACAGAAGTTTAGAGTAATAAATGCACATATCAAGAAAATACTTTTCAAATAAACAATTTAATTTTACACCTTAAGAAACTAAAAAAAGAAAAACAAACTAAGCCCAAGTTAGCAGAAGGAAGAAGAAAACAAAGATGAGAGTGGAAATAAATTAAGGAGAGATAAGGAAAAGAATAGAAAAAAATCAAAAGATCAACAGAACTAAGAGCTGGTTACATTGGCAAACCTTTAGCTAGACTAACTTAGAAAATGAAAGAGAGAAGACTCAAAATAAAAATTAAAAAAGGAGACGTAAGTGACACCATAAAAATATACAGAATCATAGGAAATTACTATGAACAATTATATGCCAACAAAAGGGATAACCAAAAGAAATGGATAAATTCCTAGATGCATGTAATTTACAAAGACTGAACCATGATAAAGTAGAAAATCTGAACAGATCAATAACTAGTAAGGAGATTAACTCAATAATCAAAACCCTCCCAACACAGAAAACCCCAAGACCAGAAGGCTTCACTGGTGAATTCTGTCACACATTTAAAGAAGAATTAATTTCAACCCTTATCAAAGTCTTCCCAAAAAATGGAAAAGGAGGGAATACTCATTTGACAAAGTCAGCACTATCTAGACAACAAAGTCAGATAAGGACACAACAAGAAATATATAGACCAATATCCCTGATTAATATAGAGGCAGAAGTTCTTAACAAAATATTAGCACAATTCAATGACACATTAAGCTGATCAAACATCATGGAATTACCCATCAGATGCAAGGATGGTTAAACATATACAAATCAATAAATGTGAAACATCACATTAAAGAATGAAAGAGAAGAAGCTCTCTGGGAAGTTGCAAGATGGCAGAGTCGAAGAATGTGAGCTCACTCCTTGCAAAAACACCAAAATAACAACTAACTGCTAAACAATCATTGAGGAAAAAACGCTGGAACCTACCAAAAAGGATACACTGCATCCAAAGACAAAGAAGAAGCCACAATAAGATGGAAGGAGGGGCGCAATCACGATAAAATAAAATCCCATACCTGCTGGGTGGGTGACCCACAAATTGAAAAACAAGTCACAGAAGTTCTCCCATATGAGTGAAAGTCCTGCGCCCCCATCAGGCCTCCCAGTCTGGGGGTCTGGCACCAGGTGAAGGAACCCCCAGAGAATCTGACTTTGAAGGCCAGTGGGGTGTGATTGCAGGAATTCCACATGACTGTGGGAAACAGAAACTCCACTCTTGGAGGGTGCACACAAGGTCTCGTGCACACCAGGACTCAGGGAAAAAAGCACTGACCTCATAAGGGACTGGGCCAGACCAACCTGCTAGTATTGGAGGGTCTCCTGTGACAGTGGGGGTGGCTGTGGCTCACTGTGAGAACAAAGACACTGGCAGCAGCAGTTCTGGGGAGTACTCATTGGTGAGCCATCATGGCCACCATTCCAGAGGGACAAGACCTAGCACCACATAACAGTGGGCAGGAACCAGTCCCTCCCACCAGGAAGCCTGCATAAGCCTCTTAGACAGCTTCATCCACAAGAGGGCAGACAGGAGAATAAGAAGAACTACAATCCTGCAGCCTGCAGAACGGAAACCGCAAGCAAGGAAAGTTAAACAAAATGAGACAGCAGAGTAATGTGTCCCAGATGAAGGAACAAGATAAAACCCCAGAAAAACAACTAAGTGAAGAAGAGATAGGCAATCTACTGGGGAAAAAATTCAGAGTAATGATAGGGAAGATGATCCAGGATCTCAGAAAAAGAATGGAGGCACAGATCAAGAAGACACAAGAAATGTTCAACAAAGACCTAGAAGAAGAACAAACTAAAAGAGATGAACAATACAATAAATGAAATGAAAAATACACTAGAAGGAATCAATAGCAGAATAACTGAGGATGAAGAATGGATAAGTGAGCTGAAAGAATGGTAGAAATCACTGCAACAGAATAAAATAAAGAAAAAAGAATGAAAAGAAATGACAGTCTAAGAGACCTCTGGGACAAGATTAAACACACCAACATTCACATTATAGGGGTCCCAGAAGGAGAAGAGAGAAAGGACCTGACAAAATATTTGAAGAGGTAATAGCTTAAAACTTCCCTAACATTGGAAAGGAAACAGTCACCCAAGTCCAGGAAGTGCACAGAGTCCCAGGCAGGATAAACCCAAGGAGGAAGAGACCAAAACACATAGTAATCAAATTGACAGAAATCAAAGATAAAATATTAAAAGCAACAAATAACATACAATGGAGCTCCGATAAGGTTATCAGCTGATTTTTCAGCAGAAACTCTGCAGGCAAGAAGGGAGTGGCATGATATATCTAAAGTGATGAAAAGGAAGAACCTACAACCAAGAATACCCAGAAAGGCTCTCATTCAGATTCAAAAGTGCAATCAAAAGCTTTACAGACAAACAAAAGCTAACAGAATTCAATATGACCAGATCAGCTTTGCAACAAATGCTAAAGGAGCCTCTCTAAGTGGGAAAGAAAAGGCCACAACTAGAAACGTAACATAAAGGTAGGAAATCATCTACACACAAATATAATATCAAAACCAGCAATTGTGAGAAGAGAGCACAAATGCAGGATATTGGAAATGCATTTGAGATTAAAAGACCAGCAGCTTAAAAAAATCTTGTTTATATATAACTGTTATATCAAAATCTCATGGTAACGTCAAACTGAAAATCTATGATAGATACAAAAACAAAGAAAAAAGCAATCCAAACACAACACTAAAGATAGTCATCAAATCACAAAAGAAGAAAACAAAAGAGGAAAGGAAGAACAAAGACCTACAAAAGAATCCAAAACAATTAAGAAAATTGTAATAGAACATATATAGTGATAATTACCTTAAACATAAATGGAATAAATGCTCCAACCAAAAGGCATAGACTGGCTGAATGTATACAAAAACAAGACCCGTATATATGCTATCTACAAGAGACCCACTTCAGATCTAGGGACACATACAGACTGAGAGTAAGGAGATGGAAAAATGTATTCCATGCAAATGGAAATCAAAAGAAAGCTGGAGTAGCAATACAGTAAGTCTCCTACATATGAACCTTCAAGTTGTGAACTTTCAAAGATGCAAACTTGAAAAGCATAGGGAGATCAGCTCAGTGCTTTGTGTACACCTAGAGGGGTGGGATAGGGAGGGTGGGAGGCAGACACAAGAGGGAGGAGATATGGGGATATATGTATATGTATAGCTGATTCACTTTGTTATACAGAAGAAACTAACACACCACTGTAAAGCAATTATACTCCAATAAAGATGTTAAGAAAAAAAAGATCAATCCAAGAAGAAGATACAACAATTGTAAATATATATGCATCCAATATAGGAGCACCTCAATATATAAGGCAAATGCTAACAGCCATAAGAAGAGAATTCAACAGTAACACAATAATAGTGGGGGACTTTAACACAATAATAGTGGAGGGCTTTAACACCCCACTTTAATCAATGGACAGATCATCCAGATAGAAGATCAATAAGGAAACACAGGCCTTAAATGACACATTATACCAGATGGACTTAATTGATATTTATAGAGCATTCCATCCAAAAGCAGCAGAATACACATTCTTCTCAAGTGCACACGGAACATTCTCCAGGACTGAACACATGCTGGGTCATGAAGCAAGCTTCAGTAAATTCAAGAAAATTGAAATCATGTCAACATCTTTCCAGACCACAAGGCTATGAGGTTAGAAATCAAGTACAAGAAAAAAAAAACTGTAAAACACCCAAACACATGGAGGCTAAACAGTATGCTACTAAACAACCAATGGATTACTGAAAATATCAAAGAGGAAATTTAAAAATATCTAGAGACAAATGACATTGTAAACAAGATGATCCAAAGCCTATGGGACATACAAAAGCAGTTCTAAGAGGGAAGTTTATAGCAATAAAATCTTACCTCACAAAATAAGAAAAATCTCAACTTAAACTTACACCTAAAGCAACTAGAGAAAGTAGTAAAAACAAAACCCAAAATTAGTAGAAGGAAAGAAATCATAAAGATCAGAGGAGAAATAAATGAAATAGAGACAATGGAAACAATAGCAAAGATGAATGAAACTAAAATCTGGTTCTTTGAAAACATGAACAAATTTGATAAACCTTTAGCCAGACTCATCAAGAAAAAAAAGAGAATGCAAATCAATAAAATTAGAAATGAAAAAGAATTTACAGCTGACACCACAGAAATACAAAAGATCATAAGAGACTACTACAAAAAACTATATGCCAATAAAATGGACAACCTAGAAGAAATGGACAAGTTCTTAGAAAGATAACAACCTTACAAGACTGAACTAGGAAGAAATAGAAAATATGAACATATTAATCTCAAGTACCAAAATTGAAACAGGGATTTAAAAACTTCCAGAAACAAAGTCCAGGAACAGAAGGCTTCAAAGGTGAATTCTAGCGAACATTTAGAGAAGAATTAACACCTATCTTTTGGAAACTATTCCAAAAAATTGTAGAGGAAGGAACACCCCCAAGCACATTCTATGAGGCCACCATCACCTTGATACCAAAACCAGACAAAGATATTATGATCAAAGAAAATTACAGGCCAACACCATTGATAAACATAGATGCAAAATTCCTCACCAAAATACTAGCAAACCAAATTGAAAAATACATGATCAAGTGTAATTTATCCCAGTGATGCAAGGATTTTTCAATATCTGCAAATCAATCATTGTGATACACCACATTAACAAGCTGAAGAATAAAATCCATATGATCATTTTAATAGATGCAGAAAAAGATTTTGACAAACATCAATGCCCATTTATGACAAAAAATCTCCAGAAAGTGGGCACAGAGGGAATATACCTCAAGATAATAAAGGCCATATATGACAAACCTACATCTAGCATCATACTCAACAGTGAAAAGCTGAAAGCATTTCCTCTAAGATCAGGAACAAGACAAAGATGCCCATTCTCACCACTTTTGTTCAATGTAGTTTTGTAAGTCCTAGCCACAGCAATCAGAGAAAAAAAGAAATAAAAGGAATCCAAAATGGAAAGTAAGAAATAAAACTGTCACTGTTTGCAGATGGTATGATAGTATACATAGAAAATCCTAAAGATGCTACCAGAAACTACTAGAGCTCATCAATGAATTCAGTAATGTTGCAGGATATAAAATTAATACAGAGATCTGTTGGATTTCTATACACTAATAACTAAAGATCACAAAGAGAAATTAAAGAAACAATTCCATTTATCATCACATCAGAAAGAAAAAAATACCTAGGAAAAAGCCTACCTAAGGAGGCAAAAGACCGGTACTCAGAAAACTATAAAACACTGATGAAAGAAATTAAAGATGACACAAACAGTTGGAAAGATATACAATCTTCTTGAATTAGAAGAATCAGTATTGTCAAAATGACTATACTACCCAGGGAAATCTACAGATTCAGTGTAATCCCTGTCAAATTACCAAAGACATTTTTCACAGAACTAGGACAAAAAAATCTTAAAATTTGCATGAAGACACAAAAGACCCCAAATAGCCAAAGCAATTTGAGAAAGAAAAACAGAGCTGGAAGAGTCACACTCCTTGACTTCAGACTATACTGCAAAACTACAGTCATCAAAACAGTATGTTCCTGGCACTAAAACAGAAATATAGATCCATGGAACAGGATAGAAAGCCCAGAAACAAACCCACACACCTATGGTCAATTAATGTATGACAAACGAGGCAAGACTATATGATGGAGGAAAGACAGTCTCTTCAATAAATGGTGCTGGGAAAACTGGACAGCTACATGTAAAAAAATGAAATTAGAACATTCTTTAATATCATACACAAAAGTAAACTCAAAATGGATTAAAGACCTAAAGGTAAGACTGGATACTATAAAACTCTTAGAGGAAAACATAGGCTGAACACTCTTTGACATAAATTGCAGCTATATCTTTTTTGATGTGTCTCCTACAGTAATTAGAAATAAAAACAAATATAAAAAAACGGGACCTAATTGAACTCAAAAGCTTTTGCACAGCAAAGGAAACCATAAACCAAACAAAAAGACAACCCACAGAATGGGAGAAAATGCTTGCAAATATGATACGAACAAGGGATTAATCTCCAAAATTTTCAAACAGCTTGTGAGGCTCAATAAAAATAAATAAATAAACCCAATCAAAAAATAGGAAGAAGACCTAAATAGACATTTCTCCAAAAAAGACATACAGATGGTCAAGAGACACATGAAAAGACGCTCAACATGTCTAATTATTAGAGAAATGCAAGTCTAAACTACAATGATCATCTCATACCTGTCAGAATGGGCATCATCAAAAAGTCTACAAACAATAAATGCTGGAGAGAGTGTGGAGAAAAAGGAACCCTTCCACACTATTGGTGGGAATCGTAAATTTGTACAGCCACTATGGAGAACAGTATGCAGGTTCCTTACAAAACTAAAAATAGAGCTACCATATGATCCTGCAATCCTATTCCTGGGCATATATCCAGAGAAATACATGGTTCAAAAGGATACTTGCACCCCAGTGTTTATTGCAGCACTGTTTACAATAGCCAAGACATGGAAGCAACCTAAATGACCATTGACAAATGAATGGATAAAGAAGATGTGGTACATATGTACAAAGGAATATTACTCAGCCATTAAAAAGAATGAAATGATGCCATTTGCAGCAACATGGATGGACGTAGAGATTATCACACTAAACGAAGTAAGTCAGACAGAGAAAAACAAATATATGATATTGCTTATATGTGGATTCTAAAAATATTGACACAAATGAACTTATTTACAAAACAGAAACAGACTCACAGACTTAGAGAATGAACTTATGGTTTCCACAGGGGAATGGCTGGGGGGAGGGATAGACTGGGACTTTGAAATTGACGTGTACTCACGGGTATATTTTAAATTGATAACCAACACAGACCTACTATAAAGCACAGGGAATTCTCCTTAATATCTTGTAATAACATAAATGGGAAAAAATTTTGAAAAAGAACATATATATATATGTATAACTGAATCACTTTGCTGTGCATCTGAAACTAACACAACATTGTTAATCAACTATACTCCAATAGAAAATAAAATTTTTTTAAAAGTATGAAAGGTAAAAAAACACATGATCATCTCAATAGATGCAGAAAAATTATTTGCCGAAGTACAACATCTTTTCATAATAATAATTCTCAAGAATTTAAGTGTAAAAAACACACCTCAACATAATAAAGGTCATATAAAACAAACCCATGGTTAACATACCCAACAGTGAAAGAATTTCCTCAAATACAGGAACTAGACAAGGATGTCCACTCTTATTCAACATAGTATTGGGAGTCCTTGCTAGAGCTATCAGGCAAGATAAAGAAATAAAAGGAATCAAATCAGAAAGGGAGAAAGTAAAATTGTCGTTATTTGCAGATGATATGATCTTATATATAGGAAATCCTAAAGACTCAACCAAAAAACTGTTGGCACAAAATTCTAATGACATTTTTTACAAAAAAAAATTTTTAAATCTTAAAATTCATATGGAACCACAAAAGATTCAGAATAGCCAGAGCAATCATGGGAAAGTAGAACAAGCCTGAGGCATCACACGTCTTGATCTCTAACTATACTACAAAGCTATAGTAGATAAAACATTGTGTACTGGCATAGAAATAGAAACATAGACCAATGAAACAGAATAGGGAGCCTGGAAACAACCTCTTACATATACAGTCAACTAACGTTTAACAAGGGAATCAAGAACACTCAATGCAGAAAGGATAGTCTTTTAAACAAATCGTTCTGGGGAAACTGGATAAACACATGCATAAAAACTAAACTGGGCCCTTATATCACTCACAAAAATTAATTCAAATGAATTAAAGGCTTAAACATAACCTGATACTATAAAATTCCCAGAAGAAAACGTAGAGAAAATCTTCTTGACAATGGTCTTGGCAATGATTTTTTTGGTTATGACACCTAAATCACAGGCAACAAAATCAAAAATCAACAAGTGTGACTATATCAAACTAAAAATCTGCACAGCAAAAGAAACAATTGACAAAATGAGAAGGCAGCCTACAGAATGGGAGGAAATATTTGCAAACTATAGATAAGGGGTTAATATCCAAATTATATAAAGAACTCATACAACTCAATAACAGAAAATAAACTATCTGATTAAGAAATGGGTGGATAAACTGAATAGATATTTCTTCCAAAGAGGACATGCAGATGGACATCAGGTACATGAAAAGATGCTTAAAATCACTAATCATCAGGAAAATGCAAATATTTCACTCTGTCAAATGACTATCATCAAGAAGACAAGAGATAACAAGTGTTGTTGAATATGTGGAGAAAAGGGAACACTCTTACACCGTCAATGGGAATGGTTAGCCACTATGGAAAACAATATGGAGGTTCCTCAAAAAATTAAAATTACAGCACTATAATGATCTATATCATGGTATGATCCAGCAATCCCACTTCTAGGTATATAGCCAAAGGGAATGACAATATAATATCAAACAGATGGCTGCACTTCTATGTCTATTGCAGCATTATTGGATGTATGGATGGCAAAGGACGTTGTGGTATATATATACAATGGAATAATGTTCAGCCATGAGAAAGAAGGAAATCCGGCCTTTTGTGACAAGGTGGATGGAACCTGAGGGCATTATGCTAAGTGATATAAGTCAGATAGAGAAAGACAAACATGGAATAATATCACCTATATGTGGAATCTAAAAAACCTAACTCATAGAAACAGTAGCATGATGTTTACCAGGGGCTGGAGGAGTGGGGGAATTGAGTCGATGCTGTTAAAGGTTACAAATGTGCAACCAGAAGATGAATAAGTTCTGAAGATCTAATGCACAGCATAGCGATTGTAGTTAACAATACTGTCATATACTTCAAAGTTGCCAAGAGATTAGATCTTAAATGTTCTCACCACAAAAAGAAATGATAATTATGTGATGTGATAGAGGTGTTAGCTTTGGTGGTAATCCTATTGCAAGATATAAATTTATCAAATCAACAAGTTGTACACCTTAAACTTACACAGTAACTCAATTACATTCAATAAAAAAAATATTCCCAGGTGATTCCAAGTGATATCCCAGGTTGAGACTCACTGCCCTTGGGAATTAAGTAGTAGGTTCTCAGTATGTTTTCTGTGATTTTCCAGTTATGTCATGAATGTACAATATTATAGTTTGAAGCATAATCTCACATATTCTTGATGAAGTAAGTAAACATGTAGGAGAAGCCTATATAGTAAGGAACTACAGGTGGCTTTTAAGAACTGCAATAAGCTCTAGGATCTGAGGGTGGCCTCCAGCCAATAGCCAGTAAAAAGCCAGGGCCCTCAGTCATAAAACCACAAAGAAAGAAATTCTTCCAAAAAACAAACAAAGCTCAGTTCTGCCAGCAACTGAAGCTCAGCTGAATGAGCTTGGAAGTAGAATATTCCCAGCTGAGCCTCCAGATGAGAACAGTTCATCGATGCCTTGATTGCAGCCTTGGGAGACTCTGGACAGAATACCCAGCTAAGTTGTGACTGGACTACTGACTCACAGAAACTATAAGATAATACATGTGTCTTGTTTTAAGCCACTAAATTTGTGATACACTTTTACCCAGCAAAACATAACTAATACAGGGCTTATGTTGGCATTTTCAGCTCTGTGGCTTATTTGGACATGAATTGTTTGAATTTTTCAAACATAATTTATCTTGATGTTTCGCATTAACTCTGCTAATCAATCAGAACTGTTTTAAAAACTAATAATGATGCAGTATAGAATCTTGCCTAAGAGTAATATCACCGTAACCTTCACCATGATCCAACAACTATAAAGAAAATATAAACATAGTATCATAATTCAGTGCTGCTATGCTTAAAATCATGTATTCTGAAATCTACCTATATTTGAGTCTTGGTTCCACTTATTTCTTACCTTCTCTGTGGCTCAGTTTCCTCATTTGTAAATTGGGGAGAATAACAGTAATTATATTCAGGCTTTTCTTTAAGGATTAAATTAGATATCATGTATAAAATGTAAATCCTTAATGAATATTAAGTTTATTATTAATGTTGATAGTATCACTATTAGTAATAGTATATCTTATACTCATCTATATTCTTTTCTTAAATAGAATGGAAGAACAATATAAATGTTCTTTTTTACAATGGCTTTATCTTAAATTGTATAAATCACCTAATGTCAAACTTTGAAAATTGTAGAGCCAATAATTTAGTGTTTGGAGAATAATTATGTCCTTTTTCATTATTTGTAACTTTTATTCCACTAACATCACTACTCATTTGCTGCCAATAATAACTAAAAACAAACTAATAAAAACTAAAGAGCAGAAGTTTTAAGTAATAAAAGTAGGTTTAAAACATAAATCTTTCTTACGTATGTTGCCAACCAATGGCTTTATAAATCATCTTTACTCTTCCTATTAAAATTTTGGCAGTTTGGATGAAAAGACAGACTCCACTATACTTTTGTTTATATCAGCATTTCTTAGGAATATTTTTCTAAAGTATAAGAAAGTGTTTTTTTATTGTTTAAATTCATTGAATGCAAAAGTAAGACTTCTATATTATTTCCAGAAAGATTGAATAAATATTCAAACATAAGCTGAGTCCTTATAATTTGCTATTAAATTTCAAGTTTCAATGGAAAGAATATGTTTGAGTCCAATTTTCTATCTGATCTTCTCAATAATGTTACTATGCAAATTTAATTGATTCAGATTGACGTTATTTCCTCCTCAGAAATATGATGCAATGGAAAAAAATTAATGTAGCTGAATTTCAGTGTTTTGGAGTCAATGAGATGCCTTCATAGCTATCTAGTGATTAGAGATGTATCACAACTTCTTGGAGGATGTTTCCTCCTTAAGTCAGGAATAAAATACTCTGTATTTTTTTGTTTTTATTTTGTTTTGTTTCTGTTTTTGGTAAATGCATATAAAGTCCCTGACGCATAGGTGATTCAAGAAAATAGAAGTAATTACTAAATATAACTACCAATAATTAGGAAAATGAGACATCAATCCATGACTTTAAGTTCTTATTAACACTATTTAAAATAGAACCTAATTAAGAGATTTGTAATTTAACATGGGAAGGAGTTGGGGAGTGCTCACAGATCATTTTTAACCATGATTAAAGAATAAACATTGAAAACATTAAAAACACCATAACAAAATAAGAGAAAACCAAGGGATAATATTTAATGATACTATTCCTCATTGTTTTGGGTTTTTTTTTTTTACTTCTAGTACCTTGTTACTTATCCTTTCTTGTTCTGTAATTATATAATTCCAAAAAGTTAACTTTCTACATACTGGTACTGCATAGTAGCTTGCTGACAAAGAAGAAGCCATATCTTGTCACCCAAAAGGGATCATATATAAAAGTTAACCACATCTTCATTAGCTCCATTGAGATGACAGACACCAGTGGTGTTGTAGGTGGTTCTTGACTAGGAGTAAAAATTTCAAAACTACAGTTGACCCTTGAACAATGAAGGGGTTAGAGGCACTGATCCTTTATGCAGTCAAGAATCTCTGCATAATATATAGTCATCTCTTTGCATCCACAGTTCCTCCATATCCATGGTTCTACATCAGTGGATTCAACCCACTCTGGATAAAAAATTGGCATATAAGTGGACCCTACAGTTCAAACCCCATGTTGTTCGAGAGAACTATATTCCTATTTCTGATATCAATGACCTAAATGGTTCTGAGGAAAGCCATCTCACTCATCTGGTAAAACTGTAAAAATGTATGTAAAAATAAGTGATAACAGTCATTCATATTCTTATTAACTTCAAATATTTTTCACATCAAGGAAAAAGACCTTAAATTACACCATGTAACAATTAGGTTGAATAAAGAATTTACTTCTTAAAATAGTAGTCAAACATTAGAATGACAAAATTTCTTGGCTGTCTTACAAAACAGATTAGAATCTAAATTGGTGGAAATTAAGCTTTATCAGACAATTATCCAAAATTCTACCTACCTATGACAAAATAGATGTTCAATATGTTTGTTAAAAATAAACAATGGGTGCTTATTTGTGATCGCTTTAGTTACTCAGACTAAAAATAGTAATAAAAATTAGCTTCAGGGAAAAATATTAATTTGCTATTTTCTTGTTTTTCCCATTATAAAGGATATAAAATACAATCTATTAGAATATTATTAGCTTAACAAGGACACATGTTAAGGGTTTTTGTTTGTTGAGCACTGACAGCTGTCACTTGTGAAAAGAAAAGGTCATAAGATGATATAAATAACACATGCTCAAAACAAAAAACTAGATATTGCCAAATCTAGATGTTCCCTTTCCTATGCAGGAAGAGTTGCAGCAGTAGCTTAAGTTTTTAGTGCATTTTGTACTTAACAATTCTTCAATATAGCTACAGGGCTCAACCACTTTTTTCCAAATAAGGTGTGCATGTCATGGGAAACTGTGATTCCTTGTATAAATTATACTTTGGTCCTTATTTGCTGAGGGCTATTCACGATCAACTATAATTAAATTTGAGCTCATCATAAAATTTACAACATTGTATTTTAGTATTCCAGCCCTAACTTAAATCTTTCTTCATAGAAGTATACTTTTACATACTCATGTGCTTTTGTAAAGCTTTGAAATTAAATATAGTCAATTGTTTAACTTTTATGATCTCCATACAGATCTTGAGATGCTTGTAATCAGTATGAGGTTTTCTAAAGATTATTTCCACAATCAGAAAGAGGTAAAAAAAGTAGAATTCATTGCTTTATCATGTTCAGCAAAAACTTACTTTTTTCTAATAAGAAAAACATTGTTTCTCTGTTGTGTGTCAAACACAAGTCAATTAAGCAATTGTATTGTTAATAATAATTAATTTACCAAATATATAGAACAACTACTATGGCATAAACATTGTGCTAGACACTCTTAGCAACATTAACTAGAATTTTATACTTAGTGACTGTATCTTTCCAAATTAAAGGTTATAAACCCATTTTTGAAAACAAATAATGAGAATTACACACCAGCTGAACCACACTAATGGAAATATTAAAGGAGTTCTTCTAGCATATAGAAAATTATTCCATATAAAACCACAAAGGACGGAGGGAGGGAGGGAGAGCAGCAAAAGAGTACATATGTGATTCAGTCTAATATGAGGGTAAATAGGTGGGTAAATCTATTTGCTAATTAAATAATAGCTTCTGGGGTTTAAAAGTATTTTAGAATTAAAGTACATAGCCATAATAACAGAAAAAGGTGGGAAGGAGAGTAACTAGAATTAAATGTGTTCCAAGGTAATACCCTCTTGAATTTACTGAGCATAAGTTACATTTGAGATTCTTATAAAACCACAGGCTCTAATTCAGTAGGTCTGGGATGGGGCCTGAGAATTCTGCATTTCTAGGCAAGGACCTGGAAGATGCCAATGTTGTTGGTCCGTGGACTGCACTTTGCAGAGCAAGAGTCTAATGTTCTAGCACAATCTGGAATGTGTTAATATACTATTACATACAATGGTTAAAATTTGTTATCAATGCATATTGTAATCTCCACGGTACTCTCAAAATAGTAGTTATAGAATATATAAGTAACAAGGTAATAAAGAGGAAAATATATTAACATAAATCCTAAGTAATCCCAAAAATGTCAAGGAAGGAGAGAAAGTATGGAACAAGTGGCACCAATAGATAATAAATAATAAGATTGTAGGTTTAAATCCAAACACATATAAAAGGGCTAAACATGCCAATTAAAAAACAAATTTTCACACTGGATTTAAAAACGGTACCTAGTTTTTGTTTTAAGAGACATCCCTAATTATCAGGATACAAATTGGCAAACAGTAAGCAGAGAAAAAAGGTATAAATAACTAATAGAAAGTTGACTTTGAAGCAACAGTCATCGCTAGAAATAAAATGAAATAGTTTTTTAATGATATAGGAGCCAATCTACCAGGAAGACACAAAAATTCTAACTTTATAAGCACCTAATATCATAACTTCAAAATACACAAATTAAGAGAATACAAAGAAGATACATTTAAAAGTACAGCAAAAGTGAGGGTTAACATATCTTTTCCAAAAACTGACAAGAGACATAGATGTAAAAGGTTTGAAAAAGTATAACCAAATTAATCTGACATACGGAATGCTGCAATGAAGAATTTCAGAATGAAAATTGATTTTTAGGGTTCTTGGAACATTATATTTATTGGCAATTTGTACGCTCAAATAGTGTTATTTAGCAAATTTCAGTATCATGTATTGCACTCTGAAATTAAGCAATAAAACAATAAAAAGATAACTTTAAAAACTCCAAATATTATGAAAGTAAGCAATACTGTTCAAACCCATGCTCAAAGAACTCACAGTGAAAATTTTTTTAATTATTAGAATAATCAAAATTTGTGGGATTCAGCTGAATCTGTGATTTATAAGACATATGTACCTTTAAAAAACATGTTAGAAAGAAATGACTAGAAAATAATGAAGAAATATCTAATAGAAAGCAATCATGCCAAAAGTTAATTTATTGAAACAATAGAATTTTAAAGTCACTAGTAAGAACCAAGGAAAAAAAAGGAAAGAGAATATAATATTTTGAATAGAGAGTGCCAGACAGTGAAATTAATGAGAGAATATTATGAATAAATTTCTTTCAATAAATTTATAAATTTGAATAAGATGAAAAAATTTCTAGAAAAAATATACAAATTACCAAAACTAATAGGAAATTTTTAAAATCTGAATAGCCCTTTACCTATTAAAGGAATTGAATAATTTAATCTCTTCACAAAAGGTAAACTCCATGTCCAGACGGCTCCACAAGTAAATCCTTATATTTAATGAAATTTTATATAAAATTTGTACAAAATTTATGTAAGGATTATTTTATTGTATAAAGCCAGCATAAGAGTGATCTCAAAGCAAAGTGATATTACAAAAAAAAAATTCCAGGCCAACTTTTCTCACAAACATACATGTAAAATCATAAATGAATTTTTAGCAAACTCAATCCAGCAATTTTTTAAAGTACAAAAATCCATTATAACAAATTTTTTTTTTTTTTTTTTTTTTTTTGGTGGTACGCGGGCCTCTCACTGTTGTGGCCTCTCCCGTTGCGGAGCACAGGCTCTGGACGCGCAGGCTCAGTGGCCATAGCTCACGGGCCCAGCCGCTCCGCGGCATGTGGGATCCTCCCGGACCGCGGCACGAACCCGTGTCCCCTGCATCGGCAGGCGGACTCCCAACCACTGCGCCACCAGGGAAGCCCCAACAAAATTTTATTTATTCAAGGAATGCAAGATTGTTTAACCAGGCAAGAATGTCCACCTCCATCACCTCTATTCAGCTTCACAGTCAAGAAAAAGAAATCTGTCATAAAAATTAGGAAGAAGTAACACTGTCTTTATTCATACAGAGAGGATATGATTGTTTATATCAAAAATTCCAAGCCATCCTAAAAATGTTAAGTGAATCACAGCAAGGTCTTAGGATTCGAGGTAAATAAACAAAGAGTAAGAAAATGGTATTTGCTTATTCAAGTACATTTAATTAAAGTCCATTTTTAAAGTGCTGATATGGGGAATAGGAAAATGGTGATGATCAAGTGTTTTAGAAATGTTAATATTGATGTTGAATGATTAAAGCACTACTGAGATCATGTTGGTGACTCAAGTGTCTGGTAGATGCAAATGTATTTGGTATTTCATCATTTTTTCCAAAACTATTCTTTCTTGATCTAACTTCATATCCACTTCCTTTACTCTTTCTCCTTTAGATTAATTCTGCTTAAGGATACGTTCAGGTTAACTATATATTCTCACAAAGGATTTAAAATATTGAATGTTGCCTCAAATGCTAAGCTAAAAAAAACGCATAAAATTGGAAATGTTGGCATATAGAGACAAACCCTAAAAAACATGAGGATAATGGAATTTTCTAATATTATACCATCTCTCACAATATCCAGCAATATATTACACAAAATACTATATGTATTTGATTAATATATACTTGGAAAATAACAAATATATTTTGAATGACTGCCTTTTTACCATAACCCAGGCTGATTCTCAGATCTAGGAAATTCAGTGCCTGTCTAGCTATTAGATGAATGCTTCATGAGATAACATTAATAAGGCCTGGTGATAAGTAGTTCATAAAGAGTGACATTATCAAATTTACAAATAATATTTTCAAGGCATAGGAACCTCTCTGCCAGTGTTGTTAATCTGTAAATGCCCAACCATTTGAGAATTTCAGTTTTATGTCATTTCATTTCTTTTCTAGGAGCTCCAAAGATATTTTCTAAAGCCACTCCCTATGGAAGGATTCTTAATATTCCTAACACAGTGGAAATGTGTGCTGTGTACTGCAAAATATGTCATAGCATTTTCCAAATGCCTTAGACTCACCCCAAGTTCTATTTTTCAAAAAAAGTTCTCTTAAGGGGATTTCCCTGGTGGTCCAGTGATAAAGAATCTGCCTTACAATGCAGGGGACACAGGTTCAATCCCTGTTCAGGGAACTAAGGTCCCTCATACCACAGGACAACTAAGCCCACGTGCCACAACTACTGAACTTGTATGCCTCAACTAGAGCCCATGTGCCGCAAACTACAGAGCCCATGCGCTCTGGAGCCTGTGTGTCACAACTAGAGAAGAGAAAACCTGCACGCCATAACTAGAAAGAAGCCTGCGCACCACAATGAAGAGCCCGCGCCGCAACAAAAGATCCCGCATGCCCCAACGAAGATCCAGCATGTGGTAACTAAGACCCGATGCAGCCAAAGATAAATAAAATAAATAAATGAATAAATAAATAATAAATCTTAAAAAAAAATGTTACCTTAAATAATTACGTCAGAGAGAAAAGTATGGGAAAGAGCTTCCTCTTTGGTTCATAAAGATTATGTTCATTGTTTAAAATTCTTAATAAATATTCCCCTCCCCCAGCACTGATAAACAAGGGGATACCAGAAAAAAGAATCATGTTTTCACATTTTTTCTATGTCTCAAATTAGCGTTGCTAAGCTTGCTGAAATTCCTCTTTGCCTTCAAATTATACTCAAAGCAGTGACCCGAAGACGTGACTGCTTCAGTGCTTCCATCAAATGCCTATACCTGTGTACTGTGTTGCTGAAAATCACTGTCATTGGTGTCTGACAATGTTCCCTCAATCTCAACCCCTAATTTATTCTACTCCCCTTTCACTATAGAGTTCAGATAGTCTTAGCTATTTCTTACGAAGAGCAAAGTGGATCCTGGGGTTTTGTCTTCAGTAATATCCTTAACATTCCACACCTCTATTTTTGGATCTCATCATTGCCCTCCCACCAAAGGTTAAATACTGAAATTCTAAAACTCCTCCATTATGGATGATTGGGATAAACTCAATCAGAGTTATAATTAAGACACGCATTACAATTCTAGGGCCATGCCTCAGCTAGTAAGGTGAGTGGTTTATACATCATGCCAAGTAATCCTATCCTACCTGGAATCACAAGCGTTATTCTTAATATATCACCTGCTAAAATCCTTATTCTTTATTTACCAAATAATAGGGCATCTGGTTAAAATTGCACCATCACTTATTCTTGGAGTCGCGAGAATCATAATCTTGAGTACACAGCCTTGGCCACTCTGAGTCCCTCTCTTTTCTTTTAGGACTGTCATATTTAATCACACATTTAAGACTTTATAAAATAACATTCTGCATTTGAGAAAACTATGCTAATATTTCTTCAAATGTATATAACATTTTCACATTTATTTGATACTGATGTGTTGGGATTCTCATAATATGGTGTAGATATTATCATGGTCACTTTATAGATTAGGAAAGTGACATCAATATAAAAAAGCTTGCAAACAGCAAACCAAGACTCAGAGCCATGTCTGATATCACAAAAGCTTTCATTACTTATCTTTTTCTTGTCATGCCTTTTAAATATAAACTCCAGTAGAAGTTACTGTTATGCAAATATGTTTGTTACCACATTTCCTATTTCATTAATTCCAAACTCTTCAACCTGACATACAATGCCACTCTTACTTGACACAGTCTTTCAGTTTTGGAAAATGCTTGAAACAAGGATCTAAAATATTTTAGTTTAAACATGAATCTTCTATTTACTAGCTCTATGACAAGTTACATACAAGAAAATAATTCAATAATAGAACCAGTAATATTAAATATGTACACTGCAAATATTGCTATTATTTTTGAACTTAGTATTCATTCCAAACAAAGATTTTTACTTAGCCAAGCTCATTCCCATGCCTTTCCTAAGTTCTACATTTTTGTCAATCTCCATATTTGTTTTCCCCCCATGTCTACCTCAATCTAAATTTTTTCCTATGTGTACTTACAAATCACATATGAATTTTGGTCAACTGATGGTGATTTTCCTCCTGAGTTTCTACAACAATTATTTATATAATATTTTATATTATCTGCTGATATTTCTAAGAGTTAACATCTAAGTTCACAAGCACTCAAATTTTGGCTTCTAAAATAAGAAGTTTCCCGAGTGTGAGGACTTTATTATTATACCATTTTAATGTCCATGATAGAACAGGGCAGTCATGAAATACTAATAGGCATTTAACTACTTTCATTGGATAAATTAATATTTGACAGAATTTTAAAGCATTATGTTAATATGAGTTTCACTTATGTATTTGTTAAATAAGTTCCATGTTCTTTATCTTTGGTTACCATAATTAACAAATTGTATGTTTTTCTATCTGTAGTGTATAAACGCTATTGAGGTTTTTATGAGATTCTATCAAGAAGACATTTATAAATTGCAACTGTGACCTTGAAGTAGGGTCACAATATATAAATTTACTACATATCAGTTGTGCAGTTTCTTATTTAATCTGTAATCAACCTGGTCTTCCATCAAAGCATGTGCCTATGGCTGAGGTGGGGAACATCTCCTGAGTATCTAATTCTGCTTAAAGTTAAATCAATGTGATAACTACATAAGGCTCTTCAACTAGTACTCAATCTTCTTAAATAAAAGAATATTCAGCCTGTCATATAATTTACCCTTAAGTCTGTTTCCTCCCCAAAATGGTCTCTGGGAGTAAGGGTGTGTAGTGTACTGGTGTGTAGCTATGCATCACTGTGAGTTAAGGGAAACTTTATCCTGGACTTTGGTCATATGCTGCCTGCATCAGCTGGTCTGCTAGACAATGCCACATGTCCTTTCTCCTGCCATTTTCTGATGCTAAAATCTGAAAATGATGAACTTAAAGTCTTTTTTTGAACCAGGAAATGCTCCTGAGATATTCCCTTTCAGAAGTGAAACCTTTGGTTTCAGATACCTAAATCTATAACCACGTCTCCTAACCAGCCTAATAGCCTAGAGGTCACCAAGTCTGCCCACATAGCATCACAGCAGATCCAGTAGCTCTTAGCTCAGTTCTCAGTGTCACTGATAAACATTAACTTGGTTTGGTTCAGTGGGCAGACTCTGAAATCCTTTTGTCTGACTTCTGGGGCTACATCCCAGATTAACATAGAGAAGCTTGAAATTCGGATTCTTTCCAGAGTTCCAAAGAGGAGCCAGAGGTGAGTCCAACCACCTTTGCCCCTTACTCTCCTCTTAATTTCACTTTATACACTTTGTTTCTTTCAATCCAGAGTTAGAAGGGTGGAAACTGAACATTGGCCTGGTTGATCCAATCTCCTACTTCTCTTCTCCTTCACAGCACTCCCCAGAGGCATTAATAATTGAGCTTTCTTTAAATGCCTAAACCATCTTCTCTCTCCATACCCTAGCTAAGCTCTAAGAGCATACTGGAGTGTTCCCCTATACTACTGACCTCTGTGCACTTAATACTCCAAACTAGGTGATAATTGACTTACTGAATAAATGGGGGTAAAAGAAATTTGAGAATCTCCCTTGAAAGAATATCTAGCTTGAAATATTGTCCAATTGCATGATCCTTATTTTGAATGACAGAAGCTGAATATTACTATTACTAATATACCTATTTCTCTCTTGGAACATTCACTGTGTTCCAAGTTCTGATCTCCTCTTATTCCTTCCATCCATCCCCACAGATTGATGCCTGAGTAGCCTAATAAAAAATCCAGTATATTTTACAGAGAAAGGCAAGAAAAGTAGAGTACAATATATTTAATATCACTCCCAATTCTATTAATAATTTGCATTAAGTATTGTAACAGATCAGTTAATACTTAGGAAAATGACTGTAATTTCAATGCAGCCTGCTATCTTTTAGATTTAAGTTCCTTCATGTATATACAGAACTTCCAAAGCTTATTTAAGTGTATAACTATAATATCAGCTATTGAAAGCACTTTCAAGATCTACTTACTAAGACTAGAAGTTTCTCAGAATACTATTCTTATACATTTTGAACCAGTTACTTTCAAATCTTAATATTTTGTGCTGTTCCTAATGTTCAGTCTCAAAATTCATTTGACCACTTATTTTTAATAGAATACTATTTTAAATTATTAATGAATTCCTTTTGTTTTCTGCTGCTTTGTGTCTAATTTTGAAATAGGACATCTAATTGCTATTGAGCTTTTAAAAATTGTCTATTTTACATTTTTAATTTAAATTGCAAATCATTGTATGCTGTGTTTAAGCCTCTATTTATATAAAATATTATTATCTTAATTAAAGTGCTATGAATCTATACTAATGAGTTCTTCTAATAAACTGGCAGACAAGGTCTTCATACACCATATAAATATGTAGGGTTTTTGCTATTCAAAATGATAATACAGCAGGTGTCACATCTTCATTTAAAAGCTAGCTTAAATTTTTTCAACATATTCTTTTGATAGACTCTTAATATTTTAGTTATAAACTCAAACTTGATATTCCTTTTTCAAGTTTTCAGTCTAATTGATCATGACCTTCTAAATGCCATTATTCTGCCACTGTGTAGGCAATCATGATCACGTGGGTGGCCCTAAAGAATTAATTGTCAAGGCAGCATGGAGTTCATGATTTCCTTTCATAGGGAATATTTTTCTCAACTCGGGTTTAAGGTGCACTTTTTGTCTGAATGACATCTTCATAAAAGAACTGAAATACTCTCCTAAATAAGAGGTCAGCAAACTATGGCCTGTGGGCCATATCTTGCCCATCACTTGTATTTGTCAATAAAGTTTTTTTGGAATACAACCACACACATTCATTTATTTATTTTCAAAGACTGCTTTTATGCTTTAGTGGCAGATGTTGAGTAGTTGCAACAGAGATCCTATGGCTTGCAAAGCTGAAAATATTTACTACCTGGCCTTTTACAAGAGAAGTTTGCCAACCCATATCCCAAATTAAAGATATATTGTGAGTACTTAAAAGTATATCAATTCAGAAATGAAACGAGTGGCCTTGTGATGTAATAATAATACTTATGTAGTATTTACCATGTGGCACTCTATTCTGAGTAATTTTGGCATGCTATTTCATTAAATCATCACAATAATGAGATATAGTAAGTGGCAGAACTGGGATTCAGACAAAAGAAGCTGACTTCAGAGTCTTTGCTAACTCCTGTACATGATGTTTCTCAACATTAGAGATGTTCATCTTGCTGAATGAAAACTTGCCATATTGTCAGAAAAGAGGAGACTCTTAAGGTCAGTTTCCGCAGTAAAATTCTATGAATTTGTCATACCCAGATAAACAGAGAGTAATGCCAAAAAAATCAACTTCTTTAATTTCAATAAGATCCACTGTTTGATAGTTTTATGACACAATAAAGTTTAGTTATTTCCATAATTAGAAGACAAGCTAAATATCCAAAAAGTCAAGTATTTGAGCTTTTAACCTCATGAGAAAAAGAAGAATAAATGGTCCCAATGAAGTAGTGGAATATGCAAAGCACTTTTCACAATTCCCTTGGTCTCTCACTCATTAAAACCTATTAATATGTTATTTGAAATTTTCCAACTTAATAGAAAGTCATTTTCCCCATTAAATATTAATGTATAAACATAAAGTCATTAAAGAACAAAATCCAACTCACTGACACCTGACACTCTTAGCTACACAGATATCTATTTTAGTAATATGTAAGATAATTTACGATTCAGACATTTTTAAGAAGTATCTGTGTCTAGAAAGAAAATTACCCTGCTCTGTTTTCCCAATCAGGTGAATAACAAAATCTCATGAAACCACCCACCCCTGTCACCATCTTCCTCAAGTACTGTTGGAGGTGATAGCTTAGAATCCTGTATCCCAAGAATATTAATCCTCTCTCAAAGGAGATCAAGATTGGCAAAACAGACTTATTCTCTCTTTCTTGGTCTCCCAGCATTCCCTTAATTTCTTTCTTCGCCCTCCTGTTCCATCCTTTGATCGTTAATGAAGATCTGACGCTCTCTCCCAGGTGCCACAGAAGGAAAATTAGACCTGAAACTACAGGGTCAGGCACCAGATTCTGAAAGATTCAGTATGTATCCATTAGTGGCTCACTTCTCTTTACTTACTTTTCACCTTCCCCATTAAAAACATATAATAATATTAACCATATAGGATTTGGAGAAGATAAATGCAAAAGGATATATTAAAACTCCTAGAAAAAAAGCAATCAGTCTGAAACTAATCAATCTTTTCTTTCTAAAACTCAGTCACAGGTGCATTCTAAGTCATGGTTATATGCATTATTCTATTCTTTCTCAATGTATGGTTTAAAATTTCCATAATAGAAGTATCATTTACGACAAATTATTATGAGAATTAGAATGCTGAAAAAAGTTACACTTAAAATTGATTTATATCTAAGAAAAAATGATATTTAGCTTCTAATGGAGGAGATAAATTAAGTTCATAAGATTTAATTTTTTTCAGTAGATGTTGGGTAAGCCTAAACTTCTCACCTGTATGCATATTTGCCTCAAATTTATATGTACATGAAATTATTTTCCATTGCATTTAACAATACTGTATGATTTTCCCAAATATTTTGTATAATACCTACTGTGAGTCATGAAGCATAGCTGTGGAATGCTGGGGTAAAAAACAAGATCAGACAAACTCAACCCTGTAGCAAAAGCAATGGCTGACTCATTTTAAAAGAATGTGTACTTCAGCAGAGGCTGGAATTTTAAATCTAGCAAAATCTACAAACAATGTTAATCCAAAATCATGTACAGCATTGGATTCCAGTCATAATTTGGTCTTTTTAGACATATCTATCTTCAAATAATATGGGAGGGGGTAAACTGTTACCATATGATTCTTTCAAATTTTCAAAAAATTATATCAAGTTCACTTCACCTTCCATCCATGGGCAAGACTCAGCTATTCCAAATTAGATAGTGTTTCAGCTTCACCATCTGCTTTTGATGCTACATAATTCACTGGGGATTAATGGGAATGGTAGGTATGCTTTATTTTTAACATTATCCTCCTTTCATTTGTCACAAAAAATAATATAATACTGGAATAATCCAAAGTACCTTTGGTTTGAAACAACTCAAAACTAATATATGATGTAGCCCCTTACTGAAATGTAGACTTTGCTGGCATAGTGGCTGTTATTAGCATTCTACTATTTTAAAAAGGGAGTCAAAGACTGGTAGGTGTTATAGATTTTATACACTTTCAGTACTTTATGATTACTTAATTTATTTTCAAAAATAAAAATGTGTAAATATCAACTATCACTAAAGTTTTGATTCTGAAAAAGTCACATAAAAAATTACTTCTTATAAATGTAAGCTTAGGCAATATAAATGAAATCTTTTTTGAGAAACTTGTATGAGGTGCTCTACTTTGAAATTAAGTGTTCATACTAAGCATAAGAAAATATCTCTGCCTGGTTAAATGGGATTTCATAGAAGCAAAAGATGGTTTTACATCGTTGTTAATTCAATCATATGCAGTATTTATTAATGGTTATCATTATTACTGACATTTCACACAGATTAATTCAGCTGTCACACCATTGTCAGAAATCTCTCAGTTCTCTCATTATGATGAATTTACATTCATTTCTATGATACATCCATTAAAGCATTAAACTGGCATATAAAGTATGAAATTATTTTATAAAAAAATAAACATGTTCAGACGTACCTCTTCAGCATTCCTTTAGAAATTATAAACATAACTGTAGATTATACTTCTTAGCTCCCTTTTAGGTTATTCTGATCCCCAACTCTCACTTTTTAAGGGGTATTTTACCTGTAGTCCAAAACAAAGTATACAGAATGATACACAAATAGTATTCTGAAAGCAATAAAATTGGAACATAATTTATAGTTTGAAGACTTCTTGTCATTTTATAATAACAGAAGTTTCCTGGCTAATTAGAGGACCCTATGAGTAAGTGATATCATTATATCAAAGAATTTTATAAATGAGATCTTTTAGTAAGGCATGTCTAGTAACTAGCTCAATATATTTAAAGAAAACCTTACTCCTTTGGCTTCTCCTGGTTACTATTACTTGGATCTACAGAACTCTCCCACCACAGGCTTAGGCCAGTACTATTCCTATATGAAGAGGGAAATATATCAGCTACCGCCCTCTCAAAAATCTTGAAGGACCTACAATTTATTTACATTTCTAGCCCTGGTATTTCATGGGCAGTGACTATTAGGTTCTTTACAATTCCCATCACAGCAGCCTGATCACCCCAAGGACTTTTGTTCCAGCAATCCAGGTTATGATGTGCCCAGAAAGAGCAAGCTGTGCCTGAAATCTAAACACTCCCCACTCTGCTTCCTCAATAGTCTAACCCAATACTTCTTAATATGAGAGTTTCAAAACACATGCATCAGAATTATGTTTATGTAGTAAAAACACAGTCCCCTCGGGAGAACTCTCTGTACTCTCTTCACAAGTTTTCCATAAATCTAAGCTTTTTCTAAAATTAAAAGTAAATGTTTTAAATGAAGCTCCCTAAGTTCCAAACTACATCTGCTAAATCATAATTTCTTGAAGTGGCACAAGGGAAAGTACATTTTAATGAACACCTCAGCTGATTCTTCTGCACACTAGAGTTTCCATACTGTCTAGGGATAAGCTTAGACCCTTCAGACTCTCTTTGGTATTGCCCAGTTGGCTGACTAATACACCTTCGATGAGAATCTGGGGGCATAGATATTATTACTCTTTGTCCATGACTCATGTCATTGGATGTATCTATTGTGGGTAATAGCTTCCTCAGCATAGATGTTGTCTTCACCTGGAAGCAAATTTAGGCATGCCAGCCTCCAAACAATCTCCTGGCATTAGTAATTGGCATAAATACCAAGCTTCCCTCACCAGGTCCAATCTCAATTCCTGCACTGATAGACCCTCGCCTGCAAACCGTCTTTGCCTAGATCACGAAATGCCTCCCATAGCCACACTCCTGAGTTAGGATGGAGGCAAGAAAGAGAATGGGAAACCCCATTTTGAAAAAAAAAAAGCCTTGCCATCACATAATTCTAAAACGTAAACACAGGGATATAGTAAAATGGGAGTATTTAATATGTTTCTTTTGGCTTCCTAAAATCAGAAAGTTAATTATTATTTATTACTTATACTATTTACATTTATTAATTTCCTTATTTAAAATGTTTCCCATTAAGAATGGAGGAGGTAAATTTATCATTGATGAAGATGACATGATACTTTATATAGAAAACCCTAAAGACTCTACACAAAAACTATTAGAAGAAATAAATTCAGCAAGGTAGCAAGACCCAAGATTAATATACAGAAGTGTGTTGCATTTCCTTACACTAACAATGAAACATCAGAGTAAAAAAATATAAATCCCATTTAAAATAGCATCAAAAAAATATTACCTAGGAATAAGCCTAACCAAGGAGGTGAAAGATATGTATGCTGAGAACTATAAAGTAATGACAAAGGAAACTGAAGATGATTCAAAGAAATGGAAGGATATACCATACTCTTGGATTGGAAGAATTAATGTTGTTAAAATGGTTATACTACCCAAAGCAATCTACAGATTTAATGTGATCCCTATCAAATTACCCATGACATTTTTCACAGAACGAGAATAAATAATCCTAAAATTTATATGGAACCATAAAAGATCCAGAATTGCCAAAGCAATCCTGGGGAAAAAAGAACAAACCTGCAGTCATAACCCTCCCAGATTTCAGATAATACTGCAAAGCTACAGTAATCAAAACAGCATGGTGTTAGCACAAAAACAGACATATAGATCAATGGAACAGAATAGAGAGCCCAGAAATAAACCCACACACCTATGGTTAATTAATCTTTGACAAAGGAGGCTAGTATACACAATGGAGAAAAGACAGTTTCTTCAGCAAGTGTTGCTGGGAAAGCTGACTGCTCCATATAAATCAGTTAAATTCGAACACTCCCTCACATTGTATATAAAAATAAACTCAAATGTCTTAAAGACCTAAATATAAGACATGACACCACAAAACTCCTAGTAAAGAATATAGGCAAAACATTCTCTGACATAAATTGTAGCAATACTTTCTTAGATAAAGCTCCCAAGGCAAAAGAAGTAAAAGCAAAAATAAACAAACCTAATCAAACTTAAAAACTTTTGCACAGCAAAGGAAGCCATCAACAAAAGGAAATGACAGCTTACATAATGGAAGAAAATATTTGCAAATGATGCAACCAACAAGGGCTTAATTTCCAAAATATACAAACAGCTCATACAAGTTAATATTTTTTTAAAAAATAGACATTTCTCTAAAGAAAACGTACAGATGGCCAACACACACATGAAAAGATGCTCAACATCATTAATTATTAGAGAAATGCAAGTCAGAATCATATTGAGATATCACCTCACACTGGTCAGAATAGCTATCATCAAAAAGTCTACAAATAATAAATGCTGGAGAGGTGTGGAGAAAAGGGAACTTTCTTACAGTGTATGGTGGGAATGTAAATTGGTAAAACCACTATGGAAAACAGATGAATGTTCCTTAAAAAACTAAAAATAGAACTACCATATGATCCAGCAGTCACACTCCTGGGCATATATCTGGAAAAGATGAAAACTCTAATTTGAAAGATACATGCACCCCAATGTTCACAGAAGCACTATTTACAACAGCCAAGATATGGAAGCAACCTAAGTGTCCACTGACAGATGAATGGGATAAAAAAGATGTGATAGGGCTTCCCTGGTGGCGCAATGGTTGAGTCCGCCTGCCGGTGCAGGGGACACGGGTTCATGCCCCGGTCCGGGAGGATCCTGCATGCCACGGAGTGGCTGGGCCCATGAGCCATGGCCGCTGGGCCTGTGCATCCGGAGCCTGTGCTCTGCAACGGGAGAGGCCACAACAGTGAGAGGTCCGCGTACAGAAAAAAAAAAAAAAAGATGTGATACACACACACACACACACACACAATGGAATGTTACTCAGCCATTAAAAAAGAATGAAATATTGCCATTTCCAGCAAAATAGATGGACCTAGAGATTATCATACTGAGTGAAGTAAGTTAGACAAAGACAAATATATATCACTTATACGTGGGATCTAAAAAATGATACATATGAACTTATTTACAAAAGAGAAACAGACATAAACAGACTCACAGACCTAGAAAACAAACTTATGGCTACCAAAGGGGAAAGGGCAGGGGAGGGAAAAATTAGGAGTTACAACACATATAATTTTACTATACATAAAATGATAAGCAATAAGGATTTACTGTATAACACAGAGAACAATATTCAATAATAACCTATAATGGAAAATCTGAAAAATTGTATATCTATATATGTATATCTGAATCACTTTGCTGTACTCCTGAAACTAACAGAATATTTTAAATCAACTACTTTAAGTGAAAAATAAATAAAATATTTCTCATAAGTAGCCACAAACAAAATATAAGTTACTAGTTACTTAACTATAATTATTGAAATTAATATAATACAATTACACTAAAATTTCTGAAATCATCAGCATTTGTAGATCATCTAAAATTTCTCATATTTGCTTTGTATGAAAGATTCCTCCTAAGAAATCCTAAAAATTATTTTGAGAAAATAACCAAATCACTATGGAGTGTTTTTGTAAATGATCTTTACTACTCTTTTCACTCAAAGGAGCCCATAAATAAAATTAATATTATTTTAAGTCATGAATCGTGCCACATAACCCACTTTACTCCCTCATTTTCCCCTTAAGACCATTTTCCATACTGTTCAATTTAAATGCAATATTCAAGTCTCCTGGTCCCCAAATGATTGCAAGGAGTTATGTTTCCAAAAAACTTCTTAAATTACTTGATTTCAATCTCATCTTGTTTCCATAAGATTTAAATTAAATTAATGAAGAGAAAATGTCTATGTGTGCCTAACTAGAGAAAAAGCTGAAATATTAAAACAACCTGCTGAAAACTGATTTCACATCATCCAGCTCTGAGGAGCCCCGTCAGGCATGCTGGCCCACTGTGCTGCTCTTGTTCAGTGGGGACCACCACACCAAAACAACTAGTCATTGTGGAGAATTGTTTAAAAATGAATGTGCTGAAGATTTTCTGATTCACATTCATTATCCACTGACCTGCTCTCAATGGATTTCACAAAGAGAAGCAAAACTAATTACTTCAGGCCAGGCTGTCTGGAAAACAATGGCACAGTGATTTAGAGAAAAGCATTCATGCTGTAGAGGCCTTTTGGAATAGTGTATATTTTTAAATTAAATATCACACTTTTTGATGATAAAACTTTTGCATTTGAACTAATGCACCATTGCTTCCTTTTTCAAAAATCTGTTCTAAACAATGGAGGCCTTTGTTGGCTAAATATAAATACATTAGTTTGTGTCATGTTAAGTCATCTTAACATGCTTGAAAGGAGACAAAATATAGGAGATTATATGTGGGGAGGGAGAGCTTTAGAAATGAGGAAACAAAATAATATGATAAACCATTTGGGAAGTCTAGAGTAACATTTATTACTGCTATTTATTATCTGTTTTAATTTACCACAAAAACTTTGTTGTTTCTTAATAAAATATGCATAATGGATAAGGAGAATGATTTCTAATGAAGCATGTCTTGTTACAGGGGGTTACTGATCTTATTGATATACAGAGAGATTCTGCAAATCTCTTTATATATTAGTGTAGAATAGGTAGTGGTGACAACCTAGAAATCTATTGTTTTGCTGGAGGGCAAGTTATCAGAGTTTGGTTATTAGAAATATAATGTGAGGAGTCAGTGCATTCTGGAAACACATAGAGTTCACAAGACCTTGAGAAAAATAGCCAAAATAAAAGGGGAGGGGAACTGTAAAACAATTACATTCTTGTGACCACAAAAGTGAAGCAAATCAAGAACACAGTGGGAGTTTAACCAAATACTGGATCGCTCACTCCCAGAAGCCGTAATTATGGGGTCCTGTCTCTCTCTCACTGCTAAAGAATAATCACATACAAATAAGTAAAGAAGAGTTAGAAATGGAGCTTACTTTAGTGTTCCAATTGACTCTACTTTGAAGTCTGGAAGGGTTTGGAAAGAATTTTATTGTATTCAAAATCTCAGGTCAAGAGGAAAACAAATTGGGCTATATACAAAATATTAATGTAAATCCTCACAATGAAAGAACTGGGTTAGATCCATGCAAGTTATTTCTCCTTCTGAGCATTGTGAAGTGACTTTAAGTAGCAAAGGACATAATTGATCTTTACATGGTTTCACCAATGTCACTAGTGCCTGAAGAGGACCTTGGGCTAGCCAAGAGCAGAAGCTCACTTAGCTTTCTTGGGATGGCGTGATGGGCGAGCCTGCTACTTCCAGTCTTCTCCCTGTCTGTTTTCACACTAGAGATGGCTGTGGGATTAGAACTGAAAATTAACTGCTCAAAAACATATTTGTCTTTCTTTTTTTCCTCCCTTAATCTGTCCTCCTCCTTGTAGAGGACAGCAAATAGAAACTTCTCCTTTAACTTAATGAAGAGAAAATATAGTAGTACCATTTTATCTAGATTTTATTTGTATACCCTGACAATTCCCATAAATTCCAAGGATCACAGGAGAAACAAGCTTATTTATTTGAGCCTAAAAAGAATAAAAGATATTAGTATTTTCTGGAATATGCAAGTAAATGTACAATGTTTGGTTATTCACAACAGACACAAATGGAACCGTCCTGCTTCCTTTAATGGTAAGACCAAATATTCATGTAAATATTTGGATGCAATATATTACATATATTATACTACATATGTGAATTTTATTTTTATAATATATATTTGATTGGTTTTACAGACAACATAGAAGACATAGTGATAACTATCCAAAAGGAATACAGTTTCACCAGAGTTGTATTTACAATTATATTAGCTTTTTCTGTCAAGTTGGTTACCATCATGGGTTCTTTGTTTCTTTCTAAATACTATCATAAAACACTGTGTAGAGCTTATTTTGATGCTCTACCACAGAATCCACTACCTATTGTATCTACTACCTGAAAACTTTGCACTAAAGTCTCTATTGCTAAAATTATTACACCATGTTTTAATCAGAGATTTGCCCTCAATACACTCTTTGGTTGAAAGCCAAATAATTGAATGTTAAAATCAATATTAGGGGAAGCCATCTAATACCATAACAGAATAAACTTTTGGGACTTGAAGAAAAATATGAATATATTTCCAAAAAGGTAATTATGATTATATTTTCACTACTAAAATTGTTAAAAGCCAATTCTAATAGTTTGAACATTTAGTTAGAAAAAAACGATTTGTCCACTCACTTCCAAATGGGGTCAGTGGGTGTGCCTCTACTGGCACTATAGGCTGCTGTTGATGGTAACATTGCCACTAAGTTTGAAAGTTTTCCATCATCTAAGTAAAGATTTATCAGCTCTTCAATTCCTGTAACTTCATCTAATCAATCGCTCAAATTAGAGTGGTTTGCACTGTTGCACTGCTTGAAGAAGATTCTCCATATTTTCAGAAGACTTAAAAATATCTTCACATAATATTTTATCAGGAATATTTTTGCTTAGTTGCTGTTTTACACTTACTTGCCTGAGATAAAATCTCCCTTAATCTTGGATCTTGAAATATAGCCATGGAGAAATTTGGTTTCAATATGACAAATCTCCAAATTTCCACCTGCATCTCAACTTTTATCTCATGCACATTAATTGCAGCACTTTCTGTGAAGCAAAATGTTGGGAGACTCCTTATAGCAGGCACGATGTAAGAAGTACTTCTGCTCTCAAGTCACACCAGTTTGATTATTTTTTTACCCAATTCTAACAAATAAACCATGTTCTTTACAAGCAAGCTGTCTTGAAAGCTGGCATTCTTATTGGCAGAGTGCAGTGTTAAATCTTTCTTTAATTCAATGTTTTTTAAAAATGTAATAGCTTCTATTCCATCTTGTTTGAATATCTGATATCTGACAAAGCAGTTCCATCGTCTCTTTTATGTCATGTAGATGTTTTTGAATTAAGTACAGTGATAACATTAGGTCACTATTTTCCTGTCTAAGGGCAGTAATTCTATTACATTTTTCTGTGTTATAATTACTTTTCTAACATATAACTGAAAGATGTGAAAAAAAATCCATCATCTCCTTATTTACATGTCATTCTTAGCTTTCACCACATTTGTGTTTCATTGTCAGTCACAGTTATAAGACATTTGCTTTACTGATTTTCCATTCCATAAATAGTACATCAGTCAGATCCACTCAGTCATTAGCTATGTGAGACCAAGAAATTTCTCAAAAAGTAAAGCAGAAGAATGACTAAATTCTTCATTAACTCTACATAGTAAAAATTTTAAAAATACATATGGTTGTATCTTTATGTCTAAATGTGTGATTATAAAAAAAGAAAAACATTGATTCAGTAACACTGCTAACATTTTTGTTGGTATGCACAGCAGAATATAAGTCAAGAACTAGTGTTTCAGCGATATGTCTTATAGATAGAATTCTATTACTTAGAATTTACAGCTTGGGTTAAACTAAAACTTCTTTGATATTCATCCACAGAAAATGCTTGCTATTCTATTGCAGTCATTTCAGTAAGGCTTTGCTCAAAATTTTTGCCTCTATAGGCTTAAAATCATCAGAAGATCTATCATTAAATCATTTGTGATGAATCTGTTTTGAAGTTTGATAAATGAAAACAAAATATGATTTTAGGACACCATTTTTCTCTAATTTTAGAAATTCTCTTCTTACCCACTGTTTTAATGTCATAATTAAAGATTATTTATCATAGGTATTGTGGGGCTTTCTTTCTCATGAAATTTTGTAATGGCATTCTGCTCTTAAATCACTTTCTCTACTTGTACAGCGTTCCCAAAAAGAAATACCAAGGTCAAAGCCAAATTTACATGCTCCCCAAAATATTTATGTGAGTACTCTCTCCACCAGACTATAAGAATCATAAGAAAAGGGACTGCGTTTTATTTCTCTCGTGTCAAGAATAGAGCATGACAGATAATAGACACTCAATGAACACTTGCAGATTAAAAAATACTTGTGTTTAAAATAATACACCATGATGTAATGGAGAAGATTTGCATTTGCATTTAGAAAGATATACTTTTCCATTTGCTAGCACTGTGGTATTGGGCAATTTAATTAACACCTCTGAACATAAATTTCCTCATCTGCAGAATATTCCTGAAACTCCCTGTGTTGCTGTAATATGTATTGGTGTATTTTAAAACACGAGCACAATGCTTGCCATCTAATAGGTGCTCAATATAGTGACTAATAGGAAGGAAGGAAAAAAGAAATGAAGTGAGTTAATGTTTGCATTGATTAAAGAACTATTTGCTTCCCAGTATATAAGCACATATTTAAGGATCTAATTTACTGAACTGAATTTATTGAAATGAAAAAAATAGTAATCCTGGGGCTTCCCTGGTGGCGCAGTGGTTGAGAGTCCGCCTGCCGATGCAGGGGACACAGGTTCGTGCCCGGTCCAGGAAGATCCCACATGCCATGGAGCCGCTAGGCCCGTGAGCCATGGCCGCTGAGCCTGTGCATCCAGAGCCTGTGCTCCGCAATGGGAGAGGCCACAACAGTGAGAGGCCCGCATACAGCAAAAAAAAAAAAAAAGTAATCCTCCATTAAAATAACAAACTTTTTAAAAATTACAGAATAGATCAGGGATATGTTACAAACATCAGATATTTTCTGAGAAGTTTCTTGAAGTTTATCCAATTAACTCTTCAATAACAAAAAATGACCAAATCTCATTTGTCCAGTGCCTATGAATGTTTCTGCATTTGGGTCATGTTTCTACCAAATTATAAAGAAAGCTCATAAATCATTATATTATCTCCTCACAGTCTCCCTTATTTCTAATAATTAGTGCTACTTCTCGCCTTATAACAGCAAACTCAAAGGAATCTCTCTAGTTATGTGAGTTCTGCAAACTTCCAGATTCATATAAGAAATGACTTCAATTACTCACGTTCTTCACTCTTTCCAGTTCCCTTAAGTATTGCAAAAGTATATTAACCAGAATGATGTTCCAAATATTAATACTCCCATCAGTCATTTCTATTTTCTCAGTCTTGGTCACTGGTACCAGTCACTGTTTGTAAAAATTCTACTCAGATTTAGCTACAAAAATGTGCAAATACCTTCAAGTTAATAAGAACCTGCTATATCAAGGGTCTAATAAATATTTCCCTATTGATATTTTGGTGGCTGATTTTCCCACTATATATATATATATACATATATATATATATGCATGCACATTATTTTTAGTGGAATTATAAAGTTATAACATAACACTTAGGAATTTATTGAAAATATTGATAGTTTTAAATTAATAAGTAATACTATACATATATGTATATATCTTTACATCATTTTGACCTAAAGAGATTATAATAAAAAATAATTTCCCTGGACCCTAGCCCTACTCAGTTCAACAACCATTTTCAACTCTTAGCTGTTCCTAGTGTCTCAACTCCATAATTTAAACAATATGATGATGTTGCTTAATTTTAAAACTTCATTTGCTTCCTTTATGACAGATGATGATTTAGCTCTCTTAAAAACATCTTCCTCTCACTACTCCTCCCAACATTCCTCAAATGTCTATATATAAATATTCATATAAATATAGGATAAAATTGTTTTAAATTGTTAGTTAATATTTACATTTTTTGACTATGGAAATATTGATTGATATTTTGGTTATGTAATATTTTTCACAGAATTCTGAAAATGCTGCTCTCTATATTTCTAGTTTCTAGCTATAGCAGCTGACAATTTCCAGTAACAGGTTCATGATCATTTGCATGAACCATTTTTTTAAAAATTTCCTAAAATCATTAGATCTTCTCTTTAGGCCCAGTCTCCTGCAATGTGTAATGTATCACCAATTTTCTATAACTTCACTTCCTAGAACTCTTAAAATTTGAATCTTTAACATCTTGAATTTGTCATTTAATTTTTGTATCTTTTCCTGCATTTATTTCTATTTTTCCTATTGCATTTTAATTCTCTTTTCTAGAACTTCCTTGAATCTTTGTTCAAAGCTACTAATAAATGCTTAATTTTCACTATTACTTTTTTTTTTCAAATTGTTCTTACCTGTTGTAATTCTATTTTATATCAGCTTGCAATTATTTTATGGGTGAATATCTAACGCTTCATCTCTTCACATGGATTATTCAGATTTTGAAATTCTCTTCTCTTATTGTCTGTTTTTCCTCTTGGTTCCTTTATTTTTTATTTATTTATTTATTTTAAACTTACAATTCATTTTATTTTTTTAAATTAATTTATTTTATTTATTTTTGGCTGTGTTGGGTCTTTGTTGCTGTGCGCAGGCTTTCTCTAATTGTGACAAGTGGGGGCTACTTTTTGTTGCAGTGTGCGGGCTTCTCACTGCGGTGGCTTCTCGTTGCGGAGCACAGGCTCTAGGCACGTGGGTGTCAGTAGTTGTGGCCCGCGGGCTCCAGAGCACAGGCTCAGCAGTTGTGGCTCGCAAGTTTAGTTGCTCCGTGGCATGTGGGATATTCCTTGACCAGGGCTCAAACCCATGTCCCCTGCATTGGCAGGCAGACTCCTAACCACTGCACCACCAGGGAAGCCAGTTCCTTTAATTTGTATGTTTTTTTTTTCAAATAACTCATATCTGAGAATACATAAAGAACTCTTACAAATCAGCAAGATAAGAGAAACACCAAATTAAAAATGGATGAAATAATTGAACAAGAACTTTTAAAAAGTGTATCTAAATAGGTAATAATCATATAGTGTTCAGTGTCATCAATCATGAGGGAAATGCAAAAAAAAACTTCAATGTGCTACTCCTATAGATACTTCCAAATGACTAAAATTAAAAGTTGACAATAACAAGAGTTGACAAGAATGTGAAACAATGCAAAGTTGCAGTAGAATAACTCCCATGTCAGACAGCCAAGTCACACTTAAATAAAGCTTACTAGATATATTTTTAAACTATAATTTTTTATTTTTTGTCTATGCATTTTATGTTGCAGGGATGGTGGTGGTCAAGGTCTTACTGTTATTATATATCTGTCATTTCTCTTCTGTATTTTTAAGTGTTTTCACTTTATATATTTTGTTATGTTATCCAGTATACTGGATACTGTAATATCTTCAGTATGGACAATTCTACTTATTCCTGTAAAATAACCCTTTTCTTATTGCATATTTCTTTCCTTCTCAAATACTTTATCAGATACTAATGTTGACCCTGCTGCTTTGGGCATGAATATTTGTTTTCTTATTGACTTTGTTCCTTTCAACTTTCCATTTTCATTTATCTTATGTGTTTCTCATTTTAACCTGAATAGTCTTTTCTTTCAACTCCTTTACCTTTATTTTAAATACTCAATTCACTGTTGATTTAAACATCCATTTACTAGCCTACCCACAAACACAGAAACAAACACAACACTCCTTTTAAGTCAGACCTCAGAAAGATGTTTAGACATCATCTCTTAAGTAGAGATCACAATACCTATTTTTTTCTCTTTTTTTCTTTGTACTTAGAATTCTCTTCTTTCTAACGCAAACTATTCAGGATAGGCACTTGTAACTGAACAATATAAATATATAAATATTTATATATTTATAGGATAAAATTATTTTAACTTGTTAGTTAATATTTACAGTTTTTGACTATGGAAATATTGATTGATATTTTGGTTATGTAATAATTTTCACAGAATTCTGAAAGTGCTGTTCTCTATATTTCTAGTTTCTGGCTATAGCAGCTGAAAATTTCCAGTACCAGGTTTCATTTGCATGAACCTTTTTTTTTTTTTTTTAATTTTCCTAAAAACATTAGATCTTCTCTTTAGGCTCAGTCTAAAGGGAAGTCTAAATTTTAATTTTATATTTTAAATTTAAAAATAAATTTAAAAGTAAATTTATATTTATATAAATATAGGCTTTCAGCCTCTGGTTTGGAATCCATGATTTTTCAAAATACTGCTTTCAGCCTTGCTTCATCAATACTGTTCACAGGCCAGAAGTGTGATGACAACATCACCAAAGTGAGACTGTTAATCATGACACCTCAGGAAGAGTGATGTCAGCATTGTGGAGCTTTAAGTCATTCTTATTTTCTCTCCCCCCATTTTTTTAAACAATTAGAGATATTCATAACTGAACAAAAGTGCCTCATACCTTAAAGCAAGGGATCAATAGTCTTGCCTATCTATGCATCCAAAAGTAAACAAACAAGGCTTCAGAAGGGGCTTTGGATCCAAAAAACTCAGTGAACCTACCCCATCTCCACTCACCATGATCAGAAAAATACCTGGAGAGAGCAAACTTGAACAGATACTCACAGATGAGAGACAAACTGTAGAAGTGCAACCTGCCTGAGGGGAGATTCCAGCATACCACTGGAACTGGATAGAGAGAGTTTGGATGCAGAGGAAGAAGAGGAACTTACCAGAGTTGCCCCCATCCCTAGGGTGACACTTCAAAGGGCTTAGATGTTTGGCAGTGGCAGTAGCGACCTTTCCCACAGGGGAGGTGGAAAGCAGAGACCTTTCCCACATAGTAGGTGAAAAGTGAAAGTGATGAGTCACTCTGGCTACCCCAGTTGCACGGGCTGTGGCTGGAGAAAGCTGTTTCTCCCCAGAACCACCCTGATTTCTGAGGAACAACCTCCATGACTGGGGGAAAGGAGGAGAAAAGGAAGGAGACAGATAAGAATATCAAAGGGCATTAAAGAAACATGGTTCCTGCTGTCTACTTCAGGACTTCAACAGGAAGTCCACCCACAAACCTCTAGGAAGGCCCCATTAGAGCATCTCCCACTGGATTCCTGAGCACCCCCTAAGCCGTGAGTGCTAAACCCACACCTCCCTCCACTCTGCTGCTGGCTTCTTGTGCATGATACCGAGTACGCCCATGAGAGTAAGCTCTGATAGACAGGGACCTTGCTCAGGAAATAAGCCAAGCTTGGTGGACAAGGGAGAACAGCAAAATTAAACTATAGCACTGAATTCTTGAATACAAAAGAGAAAAGTTTAGTTAAGAAGATATGTGCTACTTCAAATGTAAAAGCAGAAGCACATAGGAACAAACAATATGAAAAACCAAGGGAAAATGGTATCACAAAAAGAAAATAATAATTCTCCAGCAACCAAACTGAAGTGCACAGAATATTGTGAACTAACTAGTAAAGAATTTAAAATAGCTGTTATGAAGAAATTCAACACACTATAAGAAAACTCAGAAAAACAATTCAATGATATCAGGAATAAAAGCAATGAACAGAAGGAGTTCTTTACCTAAGAGACTGAAATTATATATAAAAAACAAAACAAAAATACCAAATAGGAATTCTGGAGTTGAAGAATTCAACAAATGAGATGAAGAATGCTATAGAGAACATCTGTATCAGGGCAAATCACATGGAGGAAAGAACAAATGACTTGGAGATTAGAATATAGAAATAATAGAAGAGAGGGAACCAAGATTTTAAAAGAGTGAAGAAAACCTAGAGAGCTGTCAGATTATGATCAGAAAGGCAAATAATCAAATAATTGGGGTTCCAGAAAGAGAAGAGAGGGATAAGGTGAATATATGTATAAAGAAATAATAGCTGAGAACTACCCATACTTGGGGCTGGACTTGGACATACACATTCATGAAGCTAACAGAACACACTATTATCTAAATACATAAAGACCTTCTCCAAGACACATTATAATGAAACTGTCAAAAATCAATAATAAAGAAAGAATCTTAAAGGCAGCCATAGAAAATAGAAAGTAACCTACAAAGCAACCTCCACTAGGGTATCAGCAATTTCTCAGCAGAAATTCTACAGGCTAGGAAAAAGGTGTAATGATGTATTCAAAGTATTGAAAGAAAAAATTTACCAGCCAAGAATGCTTTATCCAGAAAAGTTATCTTTTAGATATAAAAAAGAAATAAAGGCTTTCCCAGAAAAACAAAAGCTGAGGGAGTTTACCAACGCTACACCTATCTTGAGAGAAAAGCTGAAAGGAGCTCTTCAGGAGGAAATGAAATGATGCTAATCAGTGACATGAAAACATATGAAAGTGTTCAATACAGTTGTAAAGGTAAAAAATAGACTGTCAGATTTAGAAAACAGTAACTCTCTTTTAGAATGAGAGTTAACCACTCAACTACAGTAAAAACTTAAAGGAAAAGAGTAGTAAAAATAACTATAGATACTATAAATTGTTAACCAATACATGACATTAAAAATAGGTAAATTGTAATATCAGTAACATAAAAGGGAATAGTAGGGCTTCCCTGGTGGCGCAGTGGTTAAGAGTCCACCTGCTGATGCAGGGGACGCAGGTTCGTGCCCCGGTCCAGGAAGATCCCACATGCCGCAGAGCAGCTGGACCTGTGAGCCATGGCTGCTGAGCCTGCGCGTCCGGAGCCTGTGATCCGCAACGGGAGAGGCCACAACAGTGAGAGGCCTGTGTACCACAAAAAAAAAAAAAAAGGAATAGTAAAGGGGGGAGCCTTTAGAGGTTTTGAAGATAAGTTGCTATCAGCTAAAATGGACTGTTTTATCTGAAAGATGATTTATATAATCTTTAAGTTAACCACATAGCAAAAAAGGAGAGTAAATCTACAAAAGACAAAGAAAGTGGAAACAGAGCATATCACCATGGAAAATAACCAATTTACAAAAGTAGACAGAGACGGAGGGAAAAAGAAACAGTGGAAATACAAAACAACCAGAAAATGATTAATAAGATCATTTTAGTAAGTCCCTACATATCAATAATCACTCAATGTAAATGAATTGAATTCACCAATCAAAAGGCACAGAGTGCCTTGGTGGATTAAAAAAATAAGACCCAACTATATGCTGTGTACAAGAGACTCATTTCAGCTTTAAAGACACAATAGGTTCAAAGTAAAGGAGTGGAAGATGATATTCTACACAAGTGGAAACCAAAAGAAAACAGGGATAGCCAAACATATACCAGACAAAATAGACTTTAAGCCAAAAATGGTAATAAGAGACCAAGAAGTCATTATATATTGAAAAATGCATCAAGAAGATATAAAAATCATTGTAAATATGTAAGCATCCAAAATTGAAGCACCTAAATATATCAAGCAAATACTAACAAATCTGAAGGGAGAAATAGACATTACAATAATAGTAGGGGAGTTCAGTACCCCTACTTTCACCAATGGATATAGATCATCCAGTCAGAAAATCAACAAGGAAACATTGGAATTGAAACATACTTTAAACTAAATGGACTTAATAGACAACTACAGAACATTCCATGTGACAGCAGCAGAATATACACTCTTTTCAATGCACTCAGAACATTCTCCAGGATAGATCAAGTGATAGGACACAAAACAAGTCTTAGCAAATTTAAGACTGAAATTATACCAACTATCCTTTCTGACCACAAAGTTATGAAACTAGAAATGAACAAGAGAAAAGCTAGAAAATCTGAAATGTATGGAAACTAAACAACACTTCTGAACAACATATGGGTCAAAGAAGAAATCAAAAGAGAAATTCTTAAATGTTGCAAAACAAATGAAAATGGACACAACATATCAAAACCTATAGGATGCCGCAAACATAATTCTGAGAGGAAAGTCTATAGTGACAAATCCATATATTAAGAGGGTGGAAAGATCTCAAATAAACAACTTAACTTTACACCCCACAAGCAACTAGAAAAAGAAGAACAAATTAAGCACAAATTTGGCAGAAGAAAGAAATAATAAATATCAGGCTGGAAACAAAGAAATAGAGACAAGAAAAAAAAAATCAGTGAAACTAAAAACTAGTTTTCTGAAAAGATGAAATCAACAAACCTTTAGCTAGACTAAGAAGAAAGGAGTGAAAATCTAAAATAAGAAATGAAAGGGGAGACATTCCAGCTGGTACTAAAGAAATACATAAGATCAAAAGAAACACAGAAAGAAAACTATAAATCAATACCCCTAATGAATATAAATGTAAAATTTTTCAACAAAATATTGGCAAACCAAATTTAAGACCACATTAAAATGATTATGTACAGTAACCAAGTGGATTTTTCCCTGAGATGAAAGGAAGGTTCAACGTACACAAATCAATAATTGTAATACATTACATTAATAGAATGAAAGATAAAAATCATATGATCATCTCAATAGTTGTAGAGAAAGCATTTGACAAAATACAACATTCTTTCATGAAGAAAACCCTCAACAGTTTGGGTATAGAAAGAACAAACTTCAAAATAATAAAGGCCATGGACAACAAACCCACAGCTAACCTTATATTAAATATTGAAAAATTGAAATCTTTTCCTTTAAGATCAGGAAAAATATAAGGATGCCCATTATTATCACTCTTATACAATACACTATAGTACTGGAAGTCCTAGCTGGAATAGTTAGGCAAGACAAAGAAATAAAAGGCATCCAAATTAGAAAGGAAAAAGTAAAACTGTTTACTCTTTTACGGATGATATCATTTTTTTAATAGAAAATCCCAAACACTCCACCAAAAAACTGTTGGATCTAATCACCAAATTCAGTAAAGTTGCAGGATATAAGATCAACATGTAACAATTAGTTGCATTTCTACATATTAATAATAAAACATCTGAAAAAGAAATAAAGAAAATGTCCCATTTACAACAGCATAAAAATACCTAGGAATAAATACATCCAAGTAAATGAAAGGTCTATTATAACCAAAACTAAAACCTCACATTTGTTAGAATAGCTATCAAGAAGACAAGGTATAACAAGAGTTGATGAGGATGTTAAGAGAACTTTTGTGCACTATTGATGGGAATGTAAATTTGTTTAACACTATAAAAAGTATTATGGAGTTTCCTCAAAACATTTAAAAAAAAGGACTATCATATGATCCAGCAATTCCACTTCTTGGTATTTATCCAAAGGAAACAAAAATACTAATGCAAAAAAGATATATGCACGACTATGTTCACTGCATATAAACCAGGTAAATGCCCACACCCTACTCTTAGATTTTCTGATTTAGTTGTCTTATAATCCTGTTTAACACTCAATAGTTTTTGTTTTAATTGCCTCAGATAATTCTAATGTACAGCCTGATCTGAGAATCATTGACTAGCTCCTGCTTTACCTTTATTTCTCTGGAGGAAACTGGTATCCCTGTTAAGAAAAGATGTTTTTCTACAGACCAAAAAACAAAAAGCTAAATTTAGAAAAGCTATTTGATACAAGGTAGTGAGCAAGTAATTTAAGATTTCTTGTTCTCACTTTTTATGTATAAAACCTGGAATATAATGAATGCCCACCTCACATTATTATTTGAAAGAATATATGTGGTAATGTATATGAGGTGGGGTTTTTTGTTATAATAGCACATCCTAGCTATATTCTATTCATTAATTCATCTGTTTTTCTATTAATTAAATAGGTACTTATTGAGCCTTTAGTATATGCCAGATGCTGGTGATTAATTAGAAAACAAAAACAAGTTTAAATGCCTTCCTAGAGCCTAGATACTGGGGGTGGAAAAAACTGTAAGTAAATAAATAGATTGATAGATAACCTAATGTCAGGTTGCATTAAGTGACATTATGAAAACAAATAATGGAAATAAAATTAAAAATTAAGAGGGCATACTTTTTAGTTTGGATAATCAAAGAACTCTTGATGAGGTAATATTTATATAAAGACCCAATGAAATGATGAAATATACCACTGGAATATCTGAACAGAATGTTCCATTCAGAGGTAACAATGAAAAAAGACCTGAGGTTAGTGTTATTTCTGTTATTTTTTTGTTTGGCTGGTTTTTGGCTTTGGTTTTGTGTTTTTTGATTTTTGTTTTTTTTTTTGAGAGATTAGCTAGTGAGCCAGGGGCCTAACAATGTAGTCTTACAAAGTACAACTAGACTACTTTTTATTTTAAGGTTGAAAAGGAAACATTTTAGATATTTTAAAAGTATAATGATGTAAACCAGCTTTATTTTAAAGGATCTTGGAGAGTGGTGTAGGGGGCAAGACTGAATACAAAGCATGTAGGTAGGAGTCATTTGCATTGGCTGTTCATTTGACAAAAGGAATGTTGGTACAGGTGTTGAGAAGTGGTAATTTCAAAGATATGTTTTGAAACCATAATCAATTTGCTTTGTTGATAGATAAGAGGTAGGGTTGAAAAAAATGTGACAAATCCAAGATAACTCCAAGCTTTATAATATAACAAACAGTGGATTTTACTCACATACTTTCTCTTTTAATCTTAAAATAGCCCTTCAAGTTCAGTGACATTATGCTATTTTACAAATTAGGAGATTTCAGAGAAGTTTAGTTTCTGTGCATCACACAAAGCATAAATTTTATTTCATTATGTTTTAATTTTACTCTAAATTTTTGATATTGTGAGGAATTATACAATTGTTAATGTATTTTACATGTTTTTTTCATTTACTTTGCTGATACTATTTTCAATCCCAATTTATTCTCAGTGATGTAATGAGAAGGCAGTAAGAAACTCAAACACAGGTGAGATTATCAAGAGAAATTTAGATTCAAGAAGCATAAAATATGGGCATAAAATGATAGCACTTTGTTGTTTCTGGGGTATAAAGGGTGAGGGACGTATGGGCTGGGGCTTCTGGGAGAAATTTGTCCACCATATTGAGTAACATGGACTTGACTTTTGAATCAGTTATTCTCTCAAAACCAAATTATTTAATGGTGGATTTTTATGTCTAAAGCCTTGAAATTACTAATCTCTTGATAGACTATGGGAAATCACAACAAAATAGCTAACTCTTTAAAGGTAAGTATATACTTTCAACCAAAAAATCACTAGAATTGACAAAAATGAATCATAACTATTGTAAATATTGTCATTTCCCGCCCAATTTTGTAATTTTTATTCCTTGAATTGAAATAATAATTTATTGAAGAAAAATCACCTCTAGTTTCTTTATTTCAAAGGTCAATAATTAATTACTGTGCATTAATACATAAATGATAAAGTACTTAAAAGCCTACCAGTTTCATCTTTTTATGTTTAATTAGAACAATATGGTTTCACTTTCCAAGAATCTGTCAAAATTCTGGATGTGGTTTAACCACCATGGTAACTGGCCACCAAGTCTGTTAATATAAATCAAAAAGTTATAGCTAGTTGCCTGAAGAAAATATTCCTGACTCTCTTCTGTCTGCCTCTGTATCTCCATGACTTTAAATTGTTCTGACAAGCAGCACATGATTATTTTGCAGTGGATACCTCCTCAATAAGAAAATCATAGTGAAGAACGTAAAAAAACAGTTGACAACAATAACCAGATTTCCACACATTCCATTCTATTTTAAGATTGTTGCTAAGCTTCAGCACAGCTGGTTTTCCAGAGTATAAAGAAATACTTTACCTTTCTCATGGTATTAATACTTCATACCACTCTCTCTTTTATGTGAAAAAAAAAACCTTGCCTTCCATGTCACAGGTTGGTAAACAGTAACCTCGATTTCAACCTGTGTATTACACTTTATGAAAATACTTTAGTATCGTTTGCTTTGGTTTGGTTTATCATCCATACTTAGAAAAGGGAATTACAAAATAAATGGCATTATTCACCATTAAAAACTCTTGGCTTCAGGAATACTTATTAACATGAAAAGGTCAAATCTCTAAACCAGAGAGTGAGTTAAACAATTGGTCGTTTTTCTGTTGTACCTAAAAATGTTTTCCTCAGCTGACACCTATATACCTAGCATTTTACAACAGTACCACTGACATGTAGCCACTGTAATTCTAATAGAGTTTGAGTTCTTGGTCTATGTTCTAATGTAAAGTTATTTAGGTGCTATTTTCATTCTTGTTGCCATTGATAGATGTAAACATTGTAATTCAATGTCTCTCTGTACTCCATTAACACCTCACTCCATGAAAGTTGTATTTGCTTTTCTGGACCCAACTGGTAATATAACATAGAATAGTGGAAACTTGTTATTACAAGATGATCTCAAGTAGATCTCATGAAATGCTCTAAACCTTCTCTCAAGCTTTCTGGAAATGACCCTAAGTGAAGGGGGCTGGCAAAAAGCTTTCATAGTATGTATATATACAAAAGAAGGACCTATGAAAACAGATGAACCCTCCCCAGGAACCGAAATTCAGTAAGGCGGAACCAGTATATAACAGAAATTATTAGAACATGAAACCAAAGATATAAGCTAATTCGAGCTTGCAAGGTCTAATAGGGCATATTAAAGATTTTGCTCTTATTCTCAGAATACCAGGAAGCCACCCAAGGATTTCAAACTGAGAAATATATGCTCTCACTTCAGTTTTGGAAATGTCATTTTGGCTGAAGTGGAATAGGATAAGAAAAATGTGAGACAACAGTTGTCAAAATGAATAAATGGTAAATGAAGCCAGAATTGAGCCATTTTACGGAGCAGGGTAAAGTTGTTCCATGCCCATCAAAATTGTCCTTCAGAGTGAATCCTGAATCTACAGTCAGGACAACATCCTTTCACCTTACAGCCTTTATCACATATTAATTTACAAATATCCTTAGAAATGATATGGTATGAGTTGTTGCTTAATGGGTATAGAGTTTTAGTTTTGCAAGATGAAAAGAATTCTGGAGATTGGTTGCAAAACAATGTGAATATACTTAACACTGTTGAACTGTACAGTTAAAAATTGTTAAGATGATAAATCTTATGTGTACTTTACCACAATTAAAAATTTTTAAGTAAAAAAAAAAAAAAAGGAAGGGGGCATATTTGTGAGTCATTTAACTGTTTACAAAACACTTTTCATTGTTCTTTAAATGTGATCTATACCAAGAAAGCAATGTTAGTTTCATTAGCAGATTAAAATACTGGAAACTTAGAGCAGTTAAATGAATTGCCACAGGTTAAATAGATTTGTAAATGGGAAAACTTTTAAATTCAGGACCTTTGATATGTAATCCCATATTTTTTATACTACCCCCAAAATGTTTTGAAAACATATTTTGGTACTACGAGAAGGAAAAGATTTTATCATTGAGTAAGTGTTAGAAAGTGTATGTCAAAAGTCCATAAGAACAAATAATTGTAAAAAGTCTCAAAGCCCTGACAGCAAATTCTTATGCTTTTTATGTTCTTTCTTTGAGTAAAGGTGTTGTACACAATTGTAATATTCAAACAATATGTATTTTATTTTTATATGGTATTTTTTGCCTTTTTTTCAGCTTTATTGAGGAATAACTTCCAAATAAAATTGTAAGATATTTAAAGGGGGAAAAAATCCACCTACCTCCAGTCACACTTTTACCTGTGTTCCTCCCTGCCTGGTATAATATCATTCCATTTTTCAAGAAATACCTAGTACTAAAGAAAGACAACATCATTCACCTTAGTATAAGTAAGAATTATGAAGACTAGTGAGAGAAAAACAAATTAGTCTCAGGAAAAGAAAAAGCATGTGGAAATAGTGAAGACCATTCAAAGACTATTTACTCAGAGCTTGCTGGCCAAGGGAGTCAACTACCATCATCTGCCTTGGCAAAGACTCTAAGTCAGGGAGGGGAGTGGGAAAGCTTTATAGTAAAAGGAAATAGAGAAGGCTTATGCTGTGCTCTGATTGGGGGTTGATGGCATAGAAGGCTAGTGGCAGGCTACCTAGAAATGGAACATCCTATCTTCCTATGTGATTGGTTTGGGGACTGTACTTGGCTCTCTCTCGTTGATCCTGAGGAACAAAAATTAGGGAATCTGGCAGTCATTGACCAAGTCCTCACTGTTCTGTGCTGAATGCTTCAGAGATTGTGGTTTGTCTTCTTGGGCTGTTTGCTTTACAGGTCCAAGTTCAATTGTCATGTATTCTCCATTGTATATTCATTCTCTCAGGCACATGAGAAATGTTTAGAAATATCAGATTAGTAATAAATGAGAAAAAGCAAGTACACTGGAAGGTTTTCATGTAGTGGCAAAAGTTTCAATAGGAGTCAAAACCCAAGGTGACCTCAAAAGAAAATTGTGACACCTGTAAAACCTAGAATATATACAGTCATTAAATGGTGTTTATTCAAGCTAATGTAAATAATCGGTGCAACGAGAGAAGAAAAAGGAAAAAATAAAAACGGTAACAAAAAATATATATTTTTTAAATAATTTCTCCATATTTTATCAGAAACAAGAGTTCTAGCTTCTCTCTCAAACACCTGTCAAGTTCTCAATTCTTGACTACCAGAAATCTCCATTATTCATTTAAGGAAGAAATCATTCAAGCATACACAATTTACAAAAATAAATTATGCAAAATCCTAAATTGAAATCCATTCAGTATATTTCAATGTAATTTTATGAATTATGTAGTCATTCAGTTGTCTCAAATCTACTTAGCTACATTTTTCTTCACATAATTGAGTCAGTCCACACAGAAATAAAAGTAGTTAAAACAACTTTTAAAACAGTTATTACAATATCTTATTAAAATCATCCCAACTTAAGATTTAGTCCAATAACGAACCCAAAACAATTAAGAAAATGGGAATAGGAATATACATATTTGTAATTACCTTAAATGTAAATAGACTAAATGCTCTCACCAAAAGACACAGATTGGCTGAATGGATACAAAACAAGACCCATATATATGCTGTCTACAAGAGACCCACTTCAGACCTTGAGACACATACAGACTGAAAGTAAGAGGATGGAAAAAGATATTCCATGCAAATGGAAACCAAAAGAAAGCTGGAGTAGCAATTCTCATATAAGATAAAATAGACTTTAAAATAAAGACTATTACAAGAGACAAAGAAGGACACTACATAATGATCAAGGGATCGATCCAAGAAGAAGATGTAACAATTGTAAATATTTATGCACCCAACATAGGAGCACCTCAATACATAAGGCAAATACTAACAGCCATAAAAGGGGAAATCGACAGTAACACATTCATAGTAGGGGACTTTAACACCCCACTTTCACCTATGGACAGATCATCCAAAATTAAAATAAATAAGGAAACACAAGCTTTAAATGATACATTAAACAAGATGGACTTAATTGAAATTTATAGGACATTCCATCCAAAAACAACAGAATACACATTTTTCTCAAGTGCTCATGGAACATTCTCCAGGATAGATCATTCTTGGGTCACAAATCAAGCCTTGGTAAATTTAAGAAAATTGAAATTGTATCAAGTATCTTTACCGATCACAACACTATGAGACTAGATATCAATTACAGGAAAAGATCTGTAAAAAATACAAACACATGGACGCTAAACAATACACTACTTGATAACGAGGTGATCACTGAAGAAATCAAAGAGGAAATAAAAAAATACCTGGAAACAAAAGACAATGGAGGCACGACGACCCAAAACCTATGGGATGCAGCAAAAGCAGTTCTAAGAGGGAAGTTTGTAGCAATACAATCCTACCTTAAGAAACAGGAAACATCGCAAATAAACAACCTAACCTTGCACCTTAAGCAATTAGAGAAAGAAGAACAAATAAACGCCAAAGTTAGCAGAAGGAAAGAAATCATAAAAAACGGATCAGAAATAAATGAAAAAAAATGAAGGAAACAATAGCAAAGATCAATAAAACTAAAAGGTGGTTCTTTGAGAAGATAAACAAAATTGATAAACCATTAGCCAGACTCATCAAGAAAAAACGGGAGAAGACTCAAATCAATAGAATTAGAAATGAAAAAGGAGAAGTAACAACGGACACCACAGAAATACAAAAGATCACTACAATCAGCTCTATGCCAATAAAATGGACAACCTGGAAGAAATGGACAAATTCTTAGAAATGCACAACCTGCCAAGACTGAACCAGGAAGAAATAGAAAATATGAACAGACCAATCACGAGCACTGAAATTGAAACTGTGATTAAAAATCTTCCAACAAACAAAAGCCCAGGACCAGATGGCTTCACAGGCGAATTCTATCAAACATTTAGAGAACAGCTAACACCTATCCTTCTCAAACTCTTCCAAAATATAGCAGAGGGAGGAACACTCCCAAACTCATTCTACAAAGCCACCATCACCTTGATACCGAAACCAGACAAGGATGTCAAAAAGAAAGAAAACTACAGGCCAATATCACTGATGAACACAGATGCAAAAATCCCCAACAAAATACTAGCAAACAGAATCCAACAGCACATTAAAAGGATCATACACCATGATCAGGTGGGGTTCATCCCAGGAATGCAAGGATTCTTCAATATACGTAAATCAATCAACATGATACACCATATTAACAAATTGAAGGAGAAAAACCATATGATCATCTCAATAGATGCAGAGAAATCTTTTGACAAAGTTCAACACCCATTTATGATTAAAAACAGTGCAGAAAGTAGGCATAGAGGGAACATTCCTTAACATAATAAAGGCCATATATGACAAACCCACAGCCAACATCATTCCCAATGGTGAAAAACTGAAAGCATTTCCACTAAGATAAGGAACAAGACAAGGTTTCCCAACCTCACCACTCTTATTCAACATAGTTTTGGAAGTTTTAGCCACAGCAATCAGAGAAGAAAAGGAAATAAAATGAATCCAAATTGGAAAAGAAGAAGTAAAGCTGTCACTGTTTGCAGATGATATGATACTATACATAGAGAATCCTAAAGAGGCTACCAGAAAACTACTAGAGCTAATCAATGAATTTGGTAAAGTAGCAGGATACAAAACTAATGCATAGAAATCTCTGGCATTCCTATACACTAATGAAAAATCTGAAAGTGAAATTAAGAAAACACTCCCATTTACCACTGCAACAAAAAGAATAAAATATCTAGGAATAAACCTACCTAAGGAGACAAAAGACGTGCATGCAGAAAATTATAAGACACTGATGAAAGTAATTAAAGATGATACAAATAGATGGAGAGATATACCATGTTCTTGGATTGGAAGAATCAACATTGTGAAAATGACTCTACTACCCAAAGCAATCTACAAATTCAATGCAATCCCTATCAAACTACCACTGGCATTTTTCACAGAACTAGAACAAAAAATTTTGCAATTTTTATGGAAACACAAAAGACCCCGAATAGCCAAAGCAATCTTGAGAACGAAAAACGAAGCTGGAGGAATCAGGCTCCCTGACTTCAAACTATACTACAGAGGTACAGTAATCAAGACAGTACGGTACTGGCACAAAAACAGAAAGATAGACAAATGGAACAGGATAGAAAGCCCAGAGATAAACCCACGCACATATGGTCACCTTATCTTTGATAAAGGAGGCAGGAATGTACAGTGGAGAAAGGACAGCCTCTTCAATAAGTGGTGCTGGGAAAACTGGACAGGGAAACATAAAAGTATGAGATTATATGACTCCCTAACACCATACACAAAAATAAGCTCAAAATGGATTAAAGACCTAAGTGTAAGGCCAGAAACTATCAAACTCTTAGAGGAAAACTTAGGCAGAACACTCTATGACATAAATCACAGCAAGATCATTTTTGACCCACTTCCTAGAGGAATGGAAATAAAAACAAAAATAAACAAATGGGACATAATGAAACTTCAAAGCTTTTGCACAGCAAAGGAAACCATAAACAAGACCAAAGGACAACCCTCAGAATGGGAGAAAATATTTGCAAATGAAGCAACTGACAAAGGATTAATTTCCAAAATTTACAAGCAGCTCATGCACCTCAATAACAAAAAAACAAACAACCCAATCCAAAAATGGGCAGAAGACCTAAATAGAGATTTCTCCAAAGAAACTTTACAGACTGCCAACAAACACATGAAAGAATGCTCAACATCATTAATTATTAGAGAAATGCAAATCAAAACTACAATGAGATATCTCACACCAGTCAGAATGGCCATCACCAAAAAATCTAGAAACAATAAATCCTGGAGAGGGTGTGGAGAAAAGGGAACCCTCTTGCACTGCTGGTGGGAATGTGAATTGGTACAGCCACTATGGAGAACAGTATGGAGGTTCCTTAAAAAACTACAAATAGAACTACCATATGACCCAGCAATCCCACTACTGAGCATATACCCTGAGAAAACCATAATTCAAAAAGAGTCATGTACCACAATGTTCATTGCAGCTCTATTTACAATAGCCAGGAGATGGAAACAACCTAAGTGTCCATCATCGGATGAATGGGTAAAGAAGATGTGGCACATATATACAATGGAATATTACTCAGCCATAAAAAGAAACGAAATTGAGCTATTTGTAATGAGGTGGATAGACCTAGAGTCTGTCATACAGAGTGAAGTAAGTCAGAAAGAGAAAGACAAATACCGTATGCTAACACATATATATGGAATTTAAGAAAAAAAAATGTCATGAGAACCTAGCGGTAAGACAGGAATAAAGACACAGACCTACTAGAGAATGGACTTGAGGATATGGGGAGCGGGAAGGGTAAGCTGTGACAAAGCGAGAGAGACGCATGCACATATATATACTACCAAACGTAAGGTAGATAGCTAGTGGGAAGCAGCCGCATAGCACAGGGAGATCAGCTCGGTGCTTTGTGACTGCCTGGAGGGGTGGGATAGGGAGGGTGGGAGGGAGGGAGATGCAAAAGGGAAGAGATATGGGAACATATCTATATTTATAACTGATTCACTTTGTTATGAAGCAGAAACTAACACACCATTGTATTGCAATTATACTCCAATAAAGATGTAAAAAAAAAAAAAATTAGTCCAAAGGAAACAGTTTTTCTTTGTTTTCTCCATTCTTTTCTCTTGATTTTTTTTTGTGTCCTTTTCTTTAGTTACCCCTTTCCTTTTCCTTTCTTCATTCACTCTCTTTGTTACTTTCCATTTCTTTCTCACTTTCCTCTTTCTTCTTTCATTCTATTCTAGAACCATTTTCTTTCTTTCATTGTGAATGCATTGATGATGCTTTTAATTTTCTGATGCTTTGACATGGAAGAGAGTGACATTCCTAGGGCTAGCCAATTTATAGCAATAGGAATGGACTAGCATGCAGGTGTGCCTTTCACATGCAAATCAGCCAATCCAAAGCCTATACTATCAACCCTCTCTTTTGTCCAGATCTCATGTCACTTTCTTTCTGTCCTAATCACCCCAGAGCCAGGAAATAAACATCTAGGGACAGCCCTTATACCCCAGAGCCTACTGAAATTATTCAAACTTGCCAGTCCCAAACCTGCTCACCCTGCCTTGTCTTTCCTGTGGAAACCACAATAAAGGCTCCTACCACTGCTTCTTCCTGCTCCTTCTGCCTCCTGCCTGACTCCAATGTTTCTCCATGTGGCCCTGCATGGCATGGCAAGTCCCTCCTCTTGGGAACTGTGAGAAGCAAACTATCTCTTCAATGGCAATTGCCACCAGATCTGTTGTCCTGACTGTACCCGAATAATAAAATCCACATTTTAAAATAGTAATATCTGATGTGAAAGGTGGCAAAGGACTGCTGAGTGAGAGAAAAAAGTCAGCTTACAATATTTTTTTTTGTAGACTTTCTTTGAGTTTAATTGGTTTTCTGATGAATTCTCAAGCCATGAATGTATATAGTCCTTAATGAGCACTCATGCCCTAACCTTGTGTAAGGAAAGCATTCTAAAGTCAATTTATAGTAGATGGAATATTACACTTAAAGCATCTGGAGCACTTTTAATTTTCTTATCCTCAGAAAATAATAGAGAATTATCAGACTTGCCCCTGTAACTAGTTATGCATTTCTTCAGAAGAAATTGAATAGTCTCATTCTTCAAAATAGCTAACCTAGAGGAGCACCCAAATAATTAAATCCCCTTCCTCAAAATGAAGAATTAAAAGCAAAGACATCTTGCTAGAGACACATATGCAAGAAAAACATTCCATAAGACTACCAAGAATAGACTGCATGAAAAAAAAGAAAACATAAAGTTGGCTGATGTCTAAAACCAGTGTCCTTCAAAAATTTTTGATGGCCTGTCTCCTCAGTACAAAATCTTGAGTGCATCCCTCAATATAAAAATTTATTTCAAAGTATAAATGTGTGTACTGACAAATTAGTGTAGTGAAGCACAATCTATTTCTCGATTTCTAGACTCATACAAAGAAATAGAATTTATTATTTTCTTTTTATACCTCAATGCATTATTTATGACAGTCTCTCCAATGCACATACCTCTTGGAGAACTTCAGGTAACATATAGCTTGCTATCTAGTCCAGATTACTGAAACAGCCTTCTGCCTTTGTCTCTTCTTTTCTGGCCTCCCCCAGCCCTACTAACATTCTTCATACAGCAGCCGCAGTGATATTTTTAAAACATTAGTCAGTTTTTGTCCTTCTCTTTAGATTCCTCCAAATCTTCCAACTGTCAGAGTTTGAGTTTCCCAGATGTAGACTGTGAGATGAGGTTTGGTATGCAAGTGATTTTATAAGGAAATGTTCCCAGGGAAACTGGTAAGGAACTGTTCCCAGGGGAAACTGGGAGAGCAGAACAGAGAAAGGGAGAAATCCAAGCAAGGTTCTATCACAGGCAAAGTCCCAGAGAGGGTCCTTTCAGCCTAATCCCAAAGAACTCTGAAGAGAAAATTAACCCTCAGTATTTTCTCAACCAGAGGCTGCACCCATGAATCATCTAATTACTGGTAGGGAGGTCACAGAAATAAATTTTCAGATGCTTTTCTGCAATGTGGATAAGGCAGGCCACTGCCACTGAAAAGCAATCATCTAAAAAAAGAGTCACAGGCACTAGTTCTTGGAAAAAAAGCACACTGAAGCTGAAATATGCACAAAAATGGTCATAGAGATCTGAGAGAATTTGGGCACCAATATTATTCATTACATAATCTCACTGAGAAAAGAGTCTAAACTACTTACTATGGCTTTGTGAGATTTAGCCCTGACTCTTCTTCAGCCTCATCTTGTATCATCTCCCACCCCATCCCTCACCATACGCAAACTAACCAATGTACATTCTCTTGCTTTAGCCAACCAAGTTTGATCCATGTGGCTTTATTCCCTTTGCCTGAACTCACTGACCCCCTTGTCGTGTGTCTGATTCTAACTTAAGTTGAAATGGTTTCTTTTAACAGAGTCCTTCCATAGAAATTTCCACACCCCTCAGACTCTTGGCTATAAGAGTTTATTTTCTTTATAGTACTGATTGCAATCTGAAATCATCCTATTTATTATTTTATTGTCTCTATCCCCCCTCATTGTAATGTAAACTTCATGTCAGTCTTAATCATCCTTTTATCCCCACCACACAAAACAGTGTCTGACATGTGCTAGGTGATCAATAGTTGTTTATTTAATAAATAAATAAAGGGCCATACATGACCTCCTTATATCTTGCTGTCTGCTCCATCGTAACTTCCTTAGATACTTATCCTCTAATAACAGGACTGTTCTTAGGAAACGGTAAGCATCTCATCAAGAATAAATTAAAGCAAGAGTTTAAGAAGGAATTTCCTCAGCATAAAATGAAGCAGCTACATAAGCTATTAGAGTGCACTGCCATGTTGTTCAAACTGCCTGTTTGTGATTGTCAAAAAATGCATCTTTGATTGATCTCACTGAGGTCCCTTGCCTTGGACTTCACAGCTTGGACAAATATGAGAATCTATTTCTGTTTATATAAGCTGTATTCTAGAAGGCAGCAATATACCTGAACACAGCAGGAACAGAATAGAGCCTGAGATTTCTGATGTATAAAATGGCATATGTGGGTGTCAAAATTTAACTCACAATACTTCATATATACTAAGAGAAATATGCCTAATTTAGTTTGCCTATAAACAATGACCATTACTCCCCATGTTTCCACTCATGGGTTAGAGAAAACACTCTCACTTTGGATACTTCTAGTTTAAAACTTAATACAATTCAAGAATTTAAAGAGTCTACTGAATAATTTAAATAATTTAAATCCAAGTCTATGATTTAAAGACTCCATTTAGATAATGATCAGTCTTACTAGAAAAATTGCTCAGTCACTCAAGTATCTCAGGCATGTACCTCTTTCCCTGGATCCTCCCTAGGGTTGGGTACAAATATACAAAGGAAGAATGTGCCTTCTGTACACGTCTGGCCAGAGGAAAGTCTCAGCGACTTTCGTTGTCATGTCCTGTGGCTTCACCCCAGGACTATGTCCCCAGTCTGTCCCTTGGCTACTTCCAAATGAGTAAAGTATGAAGCTAATATGACTCAAAGTCTTGTTTTTCTCTCCTTTTATGTTTGGTCTAAGTTCTAAGATATTCTTTTATTATAGGTAGAAGATACAAAGGTATAAAAAATAATTTTATAGAATATGTATAGCTCATATTTATATAAGAAAATGGATAAGTAATCTTATTAAAACCATTATGTATGCTTGTCAATCTAATGTGCATGATGAGTCAAAATTATTTCATGGGCTTCCCTGGTGGTGTAGTGGTTGAGAGTCCACCTGCCAATGCAGGGGACACGGGTTTGAGCCCTGGTCTGGGAAGATCCCACATGCTGCGGAGCAACTGGGCCCGTGAGCCACAATTACTGAGCCTGTGTGTGCGATGAAGAGTGGCCCCCGCTTGCCACAACTAGAGAAAGCCCTTGCACAGAAATGAAGACCCAACACAGCCATAAATAAATAAATTTAAAAAAATTATTTCATTTACATTACTATATATAATTTAATGTCTTGCATTTTGTCACAGAAGTCTAACATTTTACAACTAAAATGAGTCTTGGAAATCAAGAAATTAAATCCTTCATTTTTTAAATGGAAAAGCTAAGATATGTAGCAAAATATGGGACTTTTTTTCCCAAGTCTCAAAAATCTGGGAGTTTCAAATGTGGAATTAAGGTATCAATTCCCAGCATAATGTATTTTCTTCTTTTCTATAAGGTTTAGCATCACATTCTATGCATTTCCAAAATTGATCTTAAAATACAGGTGACATTTCTTAAGCTCTCCTTCTCTTTGATTTCTCCTTGATGTTTGACAGTCTTGACAGCATGTAATGTGCTACTGCACATTACTGTATATCCTCCAGGTTAGTAGGTCTTGTTTTTAAATGCTTCCTTTCCTTTATCTCATTCCGAAATTTAACTAGAAGAGCACCTACTTCTCTCCAAAGCTGTTACCCACTCTCTAGTATCTTTTCTTTCTCAGGACTCTCTCTGTGAGTCACTGACTCTGTCCTCTCAGTGGTTACTACTAAGTAGGTGATTCACAAATCATCTTTTAAGAAATCTCTTTCCACTTCCCTCTGTTATTTCCTACCCACACAAACTGAATTCCTTTCCAGGTAATCACATTCCTGTCAGTAGACAGCAATTTTTCCATAAATTTAGGTATTTGGTATAACCCAGTTGCAAACTTAAAAGTACAAAGTAAAAATTAATACCGATAATCTGTGCTTGAGCTCCTATAATTTTTTTACTTCTGATTCAAAAGAAGTGGGCACTTCTGGTGGAGATGGAGGTATGGAGTAGGACTTGCAACCTTGAGGTTCCAGTGGTTCTCACATGGTAACCATCTTGAAATGAACAGGAAAATTCTATTTCTACAGTATCTGTATATAAGGCTTCTCTCTATATAAATATACCTTACGTTATAAAATTCTATTCTCCTCTGCCACAGATATACTATCATGTGGAACTAAAAACTCCAAATTTTTCTAAGAAAATAATTAATTTTGATTAATGTGATTCATAATTAATGGGTAACTTCTATTTGGCCTATGTAGCATTTAGTCTGAGCCTAGTAATTGAGACTAAGATATTATACGGCCATTGAAATGTTTCCAGGGAATGTTATTTTTTTAATATTGGAGAATATTTAATCAATAATATTATGAGGAAAACATAGAATAACATCTATAGGAAAGCCTGAATTAAAAATATAGCTAAAATTTAATAGTGTTTCCCATTGCAAGGATGTGGGAAGACTGGGGTGGTTATAGTTTTGTGTACTGATTCTCAATACTTCTATTGATTTTCAACTAAAAGAACTTAGTACTTTTATAACCAGGAGAAAACTAAGATAGATATAAATGGAAATGCATAGTTAAACTCTGTTTTATATATTTGGGACTTTGTCAAGGAAATTGCATTAAGTATACACCTTTGTCCACTATCCTCTATTGTGAGTTCAAGAATTGTCTTTTGGTTTATTTACTTATTTATTTACATCATTTTATTCTGGCATATAATACATCTTCTAAAGCATATTCTCTTATTTTATGTATAAATATTTCATGTATATTTATATTCATTTGTATGCCTAATGCTGTGCTATAGAAATAAGTTTTGCATTTTTCACTCAGCAACATGCTTTGAAAATCTAGACGTGTTGCTTTGTGTAAATGCTTTGCTCTATCAGGTGCACATGGGTTCCCATATCCCCACATTCTACCAACACGTTTTTGGAGTTAATTCACTCCATTTTAGCCCTTTATTCTCCCATAAAACTTTAAAATAAGTTCTTTCAATATCTCAAATAAATACAACCAGAATTTTGGAGTGACATATTTACAAATTAATTTTTGTAATTTAGATTAATTTACGATAATGTTACTTCTTATTATTTAAATCTTTAGGTCTTTTGGTTGATTTTTAATATTTTTCCATATAAGTTAGATTTTATTAGTAAAGTCCAGTATTATTTTTATGAGTGCTTATGTTAGTGGTGTCTTTTTATTTATTATAATCTCTTGTCAGTTTTTGCTATAGTATGTACATGCAATCAATTTTTGTAAATATATCTTGTATATAGCAACCATGAACTGTATTATTTCTAATAGTTTGATGAAATTATTTTTTAGATTATTCACATTTTCTATAGTAAATCTATTGTTTTGTAATTTGAAATAATATAAAATATGAAAGAATGTGTTCTAATATATTTGTAAATGTTATCATATTCTACATATACTTGAATTCTGTTAGCATTCTTCCTTATCACTACAACTGAGAAAATTCTCAACTGTAGGACTGAAGAAAAATCTAATTTACCAACAGTTATATGCTATGATCTCTCCTGTCATTAATCTCTGGCAAAACAATGTTTCTAGATCACTTTCAGAATGACTTTGAGGCACTTAATATTATGGAGCTCTGCCCCCCACCTCTGTACTCCACATCCCATTCATTCAGAGGAGACACCATTAGACCTAGTACTAAGCACTAGAGAAGAACCTATGTGTTTCTCTCCTAAAGTGTCTTTCTACATAACAGCATTTTCCATTAGAAAAACTCTCGTACTCTCTCACCACCTATTCACTCACGTTTCCCCAGAAAATACTTGATGTATCTGATTATGGGGTTTAGCAGAATGAGATAGATCTATGATATCTAGCTTCTCCATATGGGGGATCTGCCAGGCAGCAGAAGTCCTACCCTCTTCTTGGTCTCAAGTTGATCACTAAATTTAATTCAATGTAACTCTTACCATGGCTTTAATTTTCTAGTAGTAAAATGTAGCTTCCTTCACAAGTGGTAGATTTTCCTAATAAACAAATATAGCAATAAAGAAGGAGACCTATGAAAATATCCTATCTACTTGTATTTAACCAGATAAACAACTCACTGAAATTATTGGAATTCCAAAGGCTGAAGAGTTTCTTACAAAACCTATGCTTGGTACGTATGCCTCTAAGAATAATACTTGCTCAGAGAATCAAGGAGAAACTGAGGTGATTGGAAAAACATGGTTCAAAAACATGGTTCAATTCTCTCATCAGATATAAGATAGCAAAATAATTAAAACAAAAGAAATGCTGATTATTCTGGGTATAAAGAAAAAATGCTGCCTGCCATTCCAGTTGTACAAGATTAAGCCATTAGCCACTGCAGTTGTCCACAAACAGTGCATCCTGAGCCGTACTGAGGATGGAGAAAAACAGGAAGCATTCTGTGCTTTGGATATAATGGCCCCTAGATAGTCAAGATACATATCTGAGGATAATTTTTATGACCCCAGGTGCTTGCATTTTCCCATAAAGAAAAAACACTAAAATCATTACTTGAGATGTCTGTTTTTTGTGACTGTCAGTAATTATTTTATGCTTAGCTACATGTTTTTCCCAGTGAAAAAGTTCATACATATCCTGGCTCCTCCCTTACTTCTTCAGAGCAGTTCATCACAGCTCTCCCTGAGGCTGTCTCACAGGCTATAGTCCTCAGTAAGGCCCCAGAATAAAACTTAACTCACAACTTTTACATTGTGCATTTTTCCTTCGGTCAACATGGGAAAGAGAAATTTCCTCAGGGGAAAAGTTGAATCTTAGAAAGAAATTAGACAGATATAAACTGGAAAATGATCTGCAAGGCCAGGATAGAGAGATACAAAAGGGAAAATGAGGTAGATCTGAATGTAACAACTGCTCTTAAAGAGAGTATCAGGAAAGATTATGTTGTTCTAGTTGTTACCAATGAAATAATATGACTCTGGCCCAAAAATGTCAAGATAGACTAAAATGATTTCCAAAGCAAGATTTAGAGACGAGGGAAAAATTGAGAATTTCCCCCTTATACATGCAGATGCAGCGCCTAATATACGAGCAACTAAAAACATAAGGATTAATATAGCGCATCAAGTAGTTATTGAAAACTTGAGCAGATTTTAGAGAAGACTAGAAAGATCACTGTACAGTGCTGAAAGAAAAACTGAGTTGATACCAAAGTGGTTCCTTTACTAGTGGGTAGAGTACAGGGTTACCTGTGCCCCGGACATACATGATGAAAAGTGTATTAAATTAGGATTCCAATAAAATGTAGAGAAACTTTAAGCAGGGCCACGACTATCACATAAGGCAAAACGGTGCAAATTAAAATAAATTGTTCTGTGCTTTGGGTACACACAGTGTCATGTAAGGGCACAGAGCTCTATGATGGGGATGCAGGTTGAATACCTCCTTTTGCAGTTCACCACCTAAAAACCAAATGCAATAGCTCTGAAATTAACCATACCAAAGGTAAGTCAGGAAGAACTGTAGTAAATACAGTTCAAGCTTGAAGTAGATGTTAGTGTGACAGGAAAACAGCTCCTAGGTGGGATTACTTGACTCAGGATGAGGCAGTGGGAAAAGACTTTTTGAACGGTGGATATATTTGACAGGCCTGTATTTCTCATGAAGACCCCAAGGAAATAAAACTAGAAAAGCATGTTAAAACAGAACAAACAACAACATATAAGACAAAAAGCACAGAAATTGTAAAACAAAAGTAAGCATTTAGTTTCAGCAAAGAATATGCCTACATGTGCTAAGAAAAGGAAAAAAGGGTCAACCTAAGATGCAGGTTAAAATGTTAAGAAGGATCATTTGATACTTCCTAAAATAGTAGGAAAGTGTTTCTTAACACTGTCTGCACATACTGATGCACCTGGGGTACTTTAAAAGAATAATTAAGGCTCCTGTCATAGCTCAGATCTATTGAATTAAGATCTCTGGGGGAGTGGGGGTGAGATTTTTTTTTAAAGAACTCCCGTAATGCTTTCCAAATACAGTCAGAGTTCAGAGGCACCACACTAGAGGCAGATTCTGCTACTGCATAAAGATATGAGTTGGAATGCTACTTACAAAGCTGAGAAAAGACAACGTCTTGAGACAGGCATGGTAAAGTTGTTGTGCACTGCTGAGCCGCTAGTAAGACACCTTTGGATGGATTAAGAGTTCCTTCAATTTAGAAATCTTCAGGAGATAATTCCACAGCAGAATCAATTATGGGGCCTAGGGGCCAAGTTTCCCTGGGAGGCAAGTTTCACAGCATAAGCAATTCCATAGCACGAGATGATAACTTTAGCCAATGAGCAGGACACGAAATGCCTGATCAGGAGACTATAAAAAAACCATCTCACCAGGCAGAGCTCATACCCAATACTATACTGGAAAGAGAGAGACATGGAGATTTAGGGGGAAATGAAAATTAGGCATCTTCAACTATCCTGCATTAAGACCTGGGGTTGCCAAATTTGCAAATTTCTATTATCAAAGGACAGAAATGATTCACATGTCACTCTCTGAGAGAGAACCAAATAGAAGTCATTTTATACATTTCAAAACTAACCACAGATTCCTGAAACTGGGCAACAATACAAAACAAAACAAAATGACCATTAAAACCTCTTGTTTTTCCTAGTGATATGCTAGAACTTCTCTAGTCTTTGTCTATTGCTTATGAAATAAACCAGTAGAATGGATTTCCTCTCACTCCAATGGCCTTTCTTACCCCTTTCCTGCTTCTCACTCCTTTGTGAATACCCATTCCAAAAACTTTTAAAACGCTAACAGCCAGGTTTCCATCCTTCCTTCTCCTGTGAACCCAATCTTCTTGCCTCCCTACCAATGAACCAATAAACCACTTTATCCATTGGGGAGTCAGTAATTTCAAATTATCTTACATTTGTCTTTCTTCTCCAAGCTTTAATTTTTTTCTCTTATTTGAAAATGCAGTAAAAGCGCTACCAAAATGTGAGATGCAGGGTCTAAAAATTTAATCAGATAAAATGCTGGGTCATGTTGTTGTGAGGTTAATGAAATGACTGGGGATAAACCTGTGCAGCTAATTGGTCAGAAAATCAAAGTCTGGGAAATCCAAATCCCTCCAAGTCCTGCCTGCAGTTTGGTGCCACCTGGTGGCAGTTGTCCAAAGCAGCTTAAATAATAAGTTGGGTCTTGTGACAGGATGGAACTTCTGGGATAGAAGCAGTGATTCCAGGAATCTGCCTAGGAATGGACTCATTTTGTTGACCCAGCCTGGAGGGATTGGGCCAGAATAATGAGGATATGAGGACATACTTTCTCAAGATACAGCTGTCTGCTGTTTTCCCCCTTGGCCTTGCCTTCCCTCTAGAAGGAAAAGACTTTAGACCACTCCCATTCGAGAATGTGGTTTGGGCACAGAATGAGAGCTAATCACTAATGTCATTACTTCCAAATTGGATTAACTTGGATTAACTCAGGGCAAACTATCACAGGGTTTTGCTATATTAATTTTCTGGCTTATGCTTAATTTTACCTTTTAGCATCTTTTTCAAGACTTTTGTCATACTTCTCTCGGACAACCACAGCAGCTTCTCTGCCTGTTTCCCTGAATATTGAAGATTTAGCTTAAATATAATCTTTTCTAAATGCTTGCCAGTCTCCTTTCCCTGGCTTGCATGCCCTTCCTCTGTGCCTCCTTAGCACACTGCATAAGCATTTATATGAGGCATATCAGCCTCTCATAACACATTGCTTAGTCATCTGCCCTTTTGATTTGAGCTGCTTTAGGGCAATGTCCTATAATCGTTTAATTCCCATCATTGACCACAGTGCCTAGAAAACTGCAGATGATTATCTAAGTGTAACTTTATATATTCCTCGCATTTTACACATTCATAACACTACACATCATTTCTTCATTTGCACTCTGCTACTTTAAAGAATGGTTTACTCATAGCAGCAGAATCACAGCTTATTTGAGCTGAAAGAGTCTTTGTCTACAACTTAAACATTTACTTTGTTGATTTAATATAGAAACTATTGACTCTAGGATATTAATTTTAACATTACCACTGTTCATATAAAGTCATCTTACCTTTTATCTTTCCTTTTTTCTCCTCTTTCTTCATCAATGTCAGAAAACTAATAATCAATAACAATTTTTTGTGTATGTACCATGGGCAAGACATACTGCTGGGCAACGTGGAGATTACAAAAACACTGCAACAGCTTATCCTTATATTCTTGGACGTTAAATGTAGTTACAGAAATGATGTTGAGAATGATGATGATAAAAAAAATAACAACACTATCATCTTGTAAAAAGTAGATTATGTACCAGTTGTTATACTGTTTTATAATGACTTGAAAAGGCATATAAACATTTCCTACCCCATGGATGATCAAACGAGGCAGATCTGAGGATACCAAACACCTGCCCAGATGTATAGAGTGAATAAATATAGAGCCAGCACTTGAACTTCAACTCTTTAGATCAATGGTCCATGTCCTGAACTATGGCATTACTTACATATTAAAAAAGACATAGGCAGGATAGAAAATTTTGATATGGAAGATGAAAAGGAAAAGATTACCTTCCAGTGGACTCTTCAGGAAAAGTTTTGCAAAGGAAGTAGGATTTGAACTGGGTCCCGGGATCTGTGGAGAGGAAATGAATGGCAGGGTGAATTAAGGAAATATGTTTGGAAAAGAGGTGACTAGATATCAAGTTTCATATTGAAGAATTCTATAGACAATCTTTCTTCGGTTTTTAATAAATAAAACTCTCATGTCCTCCCTCTCAATATGGTATTCACATTAATTTATTGTACCAGGAGAGATTTTGAGTTCATAGAGATTCTTCTTTTAACTAACTTTTTGCCTGGCACCTTTGGGAAAAAAAATGAGAAGGTAGAAAATAATTATTCTAGAGTAGGTCTAGTCTGTGATCATAGGACAGGACAATGTAACTATAGGGTTCAAAAAAGTAAACATCGGGCTTCCCTGGTGGCGCAGTGGTTGAGAGTCCGCCTGCCGATGCAGGAGACACGGGTTCGTGCCGCGGTCCGGGAAGATCCCACATGCCGCAGAGCGGCTGGGCCCGTGAGCCATGGCCGCTGAGCCTGCACATCCGGAGCCTGTGCTCCGCAACGGGAGAGGCTACAACAGTGAGAGGCCCGCGTACCACAAAAAAAAAAAAAAAAAAAAAAAAGTAAACATCATTTGTACTAGGCATTTTTACTCTCATTGGTAAATAGTATACAAAAATGTCCATATTTCTGCACCTCTTTTTACTTTTAAGCTCATATCCTTTGAAAAGTAATACATTTTATATTTTCAGTTAGGAACATAATAGCAACTTTTTATGATCCTTAATATAATGGCTGGAAAAGTTTTCTTGCTGTTTCATTAATATGCTAAGAGGTCACAGAGAGCAAAAGAATGAACAAAAAGACAGAAGCCTATATTAATTCTAAGATAACTGGAGAAGTAGTATAAAAATGAGTATTATGAATATTAGAGTCATCATATTTTGATATATAAGTGAAATGGTTGTTGATAAAATATGTTTTATTGGGGAGGGGTATTAAAGGGAATAGATATATTCCCTTAAAAAAACACTTTAAGGCACTGTAACGTCCAAGATTTCATTTTTTAAAATTTGTTGGAGTAGGGGAATATTTTCAAAATGTCATCTCCAGTTATTATCTGTGACAGAAAAACTATTCAGGAAGAAACTGTAGGTTTAGATTTTATATTCTGGTATGATCCATTTTGTCAGTGTTAATTGCTGTTTGCCAGCCTGAGTTTTACTCTTGCACAGGCAAGGTGTCTGTGATCTTTGAGCAAAAGGAGCAAACCTCTTTCTGCTTCCTTTGTAGTTTATCTGTCCAAAATCTTCTAGTAGTCTGCAACTATGTGGCTGGGTCAAATGTACTGTTTCTTTGTCCATGAATCATTTTTGAAATCAGGTAAGAGATATGAAAGTACTCTGAAACAAAATGGAGATTGAGAGCTCTATGTGGTATTGCCATTACTATTATTTTCTTATTATTATCTTCCTACTGTACATATAAATCTTCCCTCAAGACATCCAGTAAATCAGCCTTCTCAAAAAAAGAAGTAGCTAAGAATTCTGTCGAAATCTCAGTTTTGTCTGTTTTACTGAGAAACTTTTGTGTCTAGAATAAGCACATCCTGCCATTTCCTTTTGTCCCCAAATGTGTCTCTCACACACAAAGGCCAAATTAAGTGCGAAAATAATGGCAGATCTAAGTTTCACCATATCAACAATAGTTTTAAACTACCATTTTCCTGGACTTTCCACTTCTCTAAATATATTTTATAAAATATATTCACTGGAACATAATTCCTTAGGATATTAGATATCATACAACAAGGGGTTCTGTGGTTTAAAAATGTATTAGATTCAAGTAGTCATATAAGCATAGTAATAATAATTTTTATAACTATAATTTATTCACAAGTTTCTAGAAAAAACTTAGCCTGTGGGGCTTCCCTGGTGGCGCAGTGGTTGAGAGTCCGCCTGCCGATGCAAGGGACACGGGTTCGTGCCCCGGTCCGGGAAGATCCCACATGCCGTGGAGCGGCTGGGCACGTGAGCCATGGCCGCTGAGCCTGTGCGTCTGGAGCCTATGCTCCACAACGGGAGAGGCCACAACAGTGAGAGGCCCACGCACCGCAAAACAAAAAACAAAAAAAAGAACAAACAAAACAGCCTGTGAAATATTTTCTCAATCTTTCCATTTTACAGGTGAGGAATCAGAAATTTATTTGGAGCCTTTAAATAAATGTTGAAAGTCACATAGTAGTAGAACCAAGACTTAAATCAAGGCTTTTCTATTTATTTTAAAATTTCTTTTACATTAAAAGATAAAGAGTTCTTATTTTTTACTCCAGACAGTCTTAGGGCCATTAATATATTAACATGTTAATGTGTAATATGCTGTATTAGGGTTTTACAGAGAAGCAGAACCAATGCATATAACCTCTCTCTCTCCCATATATATATATATATATATATATAAAATATATATAATATATAATATACATATTATGTTATATATATGAATGATATATATTGATAGATAGCATTCATATATGTAGATATAATTTATATATCATATATATATACACACATCCCGGATGGATAGGCAGATTTATTATAAGGCATTGGTTCACAGAATTATGAAGGCTGAGACCCAAGATCTTCAGTTGGAGTTGACAAGTTGGAGACACAGGAGAGCTGATGGTATAATTCTAGTTGATTCTAAAGGCCTGAGAACCATGCAAGCCAATCGTGTAAGTTCTAGCCCAGAACCCAGCAGGCTTAAAACCCCACAGAGACAATTTTTCAGGTTGATCCTGAAGGCATGAAAAAGACCAGTGTCCCAGCTCATCAGCTCCTTTTGCTTAGGTTTTTTATTCTGTCAAGTTCTTCAACTGATTGAATGAGGCCCACTCACATCAGGGAGAAAAATCTGCTTTATTTAGTTTACTGATTCAAATGTTAATCCCATTCAGAAACACCCTCACAGAACACACCTAGAACAATGTTTGATCAAATGTCTGGGCATCCCATGGCCCAGTTACATTGATCAAAAAAATTAACCATCACACATGCTAATATGTAAACCTTGGGACCGAAGTGAGCCAGGGAAATGGGTATTTTCTATACATTTTTGATGACAAATTCCATCCCTTTGAAGAGTAAATCTCAGAACCAATGTTCTATAGAACATCTTGGAGATTTGTTACTGGAGACTTTAGAGAATTACTAAATTATATCACACTCTCTCCAGAACCTTTGAAAAGTATTGTTCTTTTTGAATCAATGAACCCTGAGAAAGCAATAACCCTAATAGAACCTACTGGAACAGAGGGGCTTTCTCTTTTAAGTAACTATGGTAGATTGCTGCAATAATGGTCTCAAATTTGTTCATACCTCTCTGTACTAATGCCCTTGATCCCTTCACACACTGACACTAGACTTGGCCATGTTACTTTCTTTGACCAATGAAGCAGCAGCAATGAAACACAAGCAAAGATTTGAAACACGATTGATCACTGAGGTTTTTCTTTTCTGCTGATTTTGGAACCTTGCTAGATGAGAAGAATATAGCTCAATCTTCCCCAACACCTCAGCTGACAGCCAGTAAACCTTCAGAGCTGACATCTAGCTAACTAACAGTTGACTGCAAATGCTTGAGTAAGCCTGGCCCGACCAGCAGAATAATCATCCAGGTGAATCCAGTCCAGACTGCTGAACTGCAGAATCATCCATGCTGTTTTAAGCCAGTAAAGTCTTGGGGGAACTTTTTACTAAAAGTCTGGAATTAAAAGTCCTAGTTCTACCAAGTTTGGGCTGTGTGACTCAGCCCCTGGAAAGCTTAGTTCCTCCTCTTTAAACTTAGGACAGTAATAAAATATATTAAATAATTTTGCTTTAATAGTTAAATCAAATAATGGATAAGGAATTTGGGAATTATTTTGTAAGCTATAAACACTATACACATGAGTTACTGTTATTTCTCTATGAGATCTTATCAGTTATTATTATTAATCATAATGCTAGGTATCAGTGGTATTATTTGTATGATGTTATTTGCTGCCAGATCAATCTAGTGCTCAACAGGTATAGATTATTTGGTCTCTTGGCCAGACCTATGTAGACGTGGTCCCAAGGCCAAGGCATAAAAGGGTTCAGAATGGACACATAACCAGAATTCTGTGTGCCTTGTCCAGTGAGCCCCTTATGTTGTTCACATGGATCTTTGCTGGACATCTTCAGTAAGCCCAGTGCATGTAGAAATCCTTGCACAAAACTCCAAGGTCAGGCCCAGTTAGGCTCTCTACTGCATGGGAGAAAAGGCCAGTTTAAGCCATCTCAGGTCACCTGTTAGCAAGAGCTTCCTTCCATATGTTAACTTGATTTTTCTCTGTTTCAGTTTCTTCCTCTACTAAAGTGGGAAATTAATAGTAACTACTGCATAGTATCATTGAGAAAAATAAATTAGTTAATGCTTATTAGAAAAAGCATGTGATCAAAACCATACCTGGAATATTTCAAGTACTCATTAATACACATTGCAAATATTCAAGAAGTAAAGAGCTGTTATTACTCTTCCTATTACTGTAAAATATTAGTACTATTATACTGTTACTATTTTGTTACATTGTTGTTCTTTGGACTTTTCAGTCTACAACTCTGCTAGGTCTTTTATTTTTTTGAGCACACATAAGCAATCATAAATGTGCAAATACTCCAAATTGATCACCTAGACAACTTTCATCAGCAGGTACAACATAGTCAAATGCTGAACACCTAATCCTAAAGTAGTAGTTTTAGGAGGTGGGAACTTTAGGGTGATTAGATCATGAGGGTAGAACCCTCATGAATGAGATTAGTAACCTTGTAAATGAGACCCCAGTGAGCAACCTTGACCCTTCCACAATGTGAGGACACAGTGAGAAGTGGAAGTCTGTAACCTGGAAGAGGGCATTCAGCAGAACCTGACCATGCTGACACCTTGAGTTTGAACTTCCAGCCCTCAAAAGTGTGAGAAATAAATTTCTGTTCCTTTTAAGCCACTTGGTCTGTGGTATTGTGTTATAGCAGCCTGAATGAATGAAGACAATGCCTAAGCATGTTATCTTTAGATAAATTAAGTCAATATATTTTTTGTGTAAGTTATTGTAATTATAGGAATAAAAAAATGGGACTTTATTCTTTTAATTCTAAAATCTTGAGCATGTTCCCACTAGGGCTAACGTTAACAAAATATCAAAATATTTTTACATTGTGCTTTTTTTTACCTTTTGTATTTGCTTTCTATTGCTATGTACAAATTACCACAAACATAGAGGTACAAAACAACATATATTAATTATCCATGGTTCAAAAAGTTGGGTATGGTTTAATTAGGACCTCTGCTCAAGGTCTCACTGGGCTGAAATCAAGATGTTGGTAATCATTTTGTTTTCCTTCTGATCTTACTGATTGTTGACAGATTTTAGTTCCTGACAATGATCGTTCTGAAATCCCCCTTTTCTTCTGGATATTGACCAGAGATCACCCTCAGTTTTGGAGAACGCTTCAATTTCATGCCATGTATCCCCCTCAATAGGCAGTTCAAATGTGGATTTTGCTTCTTCAAGGTCAGCAAGAGAAATTTCTCCTGCTTCAAATCTTTTTAGTCCCCTTTTTAATGGCTCACATGATTAAATTAGGTGAACCAGGATAATCTCTCTTTTGATTAGCTCAAAGTCACTGATTAGGAACCCTAATTATATCTTCAAAATCTCTCTGCCATATAATGTAACAATCACAGGCATGATAGATCACAAGTACCTTTCAAAAGGAGGAGATGTTATACAGGATATGTACACCAGGTTGGTGAGAATCCTGGGGGCAAATTTAAGATTCTACCTACTACAGCTGTAATCTGGATATTTTGAAATTTTAACTTGGATGTTTATGATAGCTGCTAAACCACAAACTCTCAAAGATTCAAGAACAAAAATTTAGCTTTTAACATGAACTCAGAAGTTGCTACCTAGAGTGATCATATACAATTTCATTGACAACAGCAATCAATGATTGTTATTCGCTCAGAGTACATATGTAAAATTACTAGCATTGTGTTAAATTGTCTAAATAGCTACAGATGTTTACATTGAGAGTCTAGGTAAACATCTGGCCACTTAAATCTTTAAAAGAAAAATATGAGATTGCAGATTTTAGCTCTGGCATATAAATAGATTTTAAACTGTCACTTCCATTCATATACTAAGAAAAATCTGAATAAACAAAAAAATCAATAATTTTTAACTCATCAGAGAATTGTGGTATCAGGACAAATTATCACCCCAAAAGTTGGACAAGAAAATATAGAGTCACAGTGGAGATATGTTTAACTAGAACAGAAGCTGCTAGAGCCACAAATAGGTAGGAACACTTAAATGATGAACTGCTGGAGACTGAACATAGACTAGCATGAGAGTGAGAAACACCTGGAAGCTGCAGTCTTAAGGAGCTCTCCACAATTTCATAGGTTTTACACTCAGGTTCTGTACTAGGATCCCATGGTGAAGAACTAAGCATGGTTCTGGCAGGAGGAGGAAAAGAGTTAATTGGGAAATCGCTCAGATTATTCTCTATAACAAAGACCTACTTTCCAGGGGAAAAACTTTACCAAAGTCTTATCCCAGTTGCAGGAGAGAATTCCTCCTCTCCATTCCCCATAAGCTTTCCTTTCTCACCTAATGTAGGGGAGATACTATATACTGGAAAAATATTTGTGAGGGTATCAGCATAGAGACATAGGCCAACTAAAGGACTGTGATTTAATCAGAAGATGACAGAACACTTCCCTCCCTAACTTCCATGCCACCACATCAACAGGGTTATATTAATAAAAGAAAATTACCACTGACCAAACTGCAAGACGTAGCCCCTCTCTGAAGAGGAATACTTAAGAAAGCCCAAAGTTAAGAGTAGAAACAAAACAAGATAAATGAAGTTTGTGGCACCTATCCTTACAGTAAACATTAAACACAGCCCAATTACTAGCCGGATTAACATAAAACCACACACTATAGGCCTATTTACCTCAGTTTTAATCATCTGATACAACATGTCCAGCTTTCAACAAAAAGGTACATTCACCAAGACAGATTATATTCTAGACAATAAAAAAATCAACTAAACAAATTTTAAAAATAAAAATCATAGAAGATATATTGTCAGATCATAATGGAATTAAATTAGAAATCAATAATCAAATGATACCTGAAAAATGCCCAAATATTTGGAGATCAAAGAGAACCTGAATCAAAGAAGCAGTCTCAAGGAAAACTCAAAAAGTATTTTGAGTTAAATGGCAATAAAAATACAACCTATCAATATTTGTGGGATGCAGTGTAGGCAGTGCTTGGAGGAAAAAATATAGCATTAAATGCATGTATTAGAAAATAAGAAAGATCTAAAATCAGTAACCTAAGATTCCATCTTAGAAAACTAGAAAATGTAGAGCAATTTAGCTTAAAGCAAGTTAAAAAAAAAGAAAAATGTCAGCAGAAATCAATGACAATGAAAACCAAAAAATTAAAAAATTAAAGATAATTATTTGACAAATAAATTGATAAACCTATTGCCTGGATGATCAGAGAGAGAAGGAGAGAAAAGAGAAAGATGGAAACAAATTCCAGTATCAGAAATGTAGATCATGTAACCATACAAAAGATTATTACTCACCAATAAAAAGAAATGAGCTATCAAGCTATTAATACACATGGATGACTTGTAAATACATATTGCTAAGCAGAAAAAGCCTGTCTGAAAAGCATAAATATTCAATTATTCAAATATATTAGTTCTAGAAACAGCAAAACTAAAGAGATGATAAATAGGTCGCTGGTTGGCACTGTTTGAATAGGTTAAAAACAGTATAAAAATTTTTTGAGAATAAATCTATCTGTATGGCACCATAATGATGAATATGTGACACTGCATTTGTGACAACCCACAAATCATTATAGCATGAAGAATGAACCTAAATGTATATAAAATGTTTAAAAGTCATTCAGGGTATGTGGAGCAGTGTACAGTGAAGCGGAGGCAGAGCGGCTCCGTGAGCTCCTCTCCACTTTGCAATAGAAAACCCCTGACTGGCCTCTGAGTGTGAGCCACACACACGCCCTTGCGCCCGGCAAGCCCGTGAGGTCACTATCATATGACAAAGGCTTTGCTGCAGTTCATCTTCCTCGCTGGGTACTTTCCATTTGTCTTCCTAGCCATGTGGCTGACAGGGTCTTGGTGCTCTGGCCGGGTGTAAGGCCTGTGCCTCTGAGGTGGGAAAGAGCCAAGTTCAGGACATTGGTCCACCAGAGACCTCTCAGCTACACATAATATCAAACGATGAAAGCTCTCCCAGAGATCTCCATCTCAATGCTAAGACCCAGCTCCTCTCAACGACCAGCAAGCTACAGTGCTGGACACCTTATGCCAAACAACTAGCAAGACAGGAACACAACCACACCCATTAGAAGAGAGGCTGCCTAAAGTCACAATAAGGTCACAGACAGCCCAAAACACACACAAAGATGCGATCCTACCCACCAGAAACACAAGATCCAGCCTCTTCCACCAGAATACAAACACCAGTCCCCTCCACCAGGAAGCCTACACAACCCACTGAACCAATCTTACCAACTGGGGGCAGACACCAAAAACAACAGGAACTACGAACTCGCAGCCTGTGAAAAGGAAGCCCCAAACACAGTAAGTTAAGCAAATTAGAAGACAGAAACACACAGCAGATGAAGGAGCAAGGTAAAAATCCACCAGACCAAACAAATGAAGAGGAAATAGGCACTCTACCTGAAAAAGAATTCAGAATAATGATAGTAAAGATGATCCAAAATCTTGGAAATAGAATGGAAAAAATAAAAGAAACGTTTAACATGGACCTAGGAAAACTAAAGAGCAAACAAACAGTGATGAACAACACAATAAATGAAATTAAAAATTATCTAGAAGGGATCAATAGCAGAATAACTGAGGCAGAAGAACGGATAAATGACCTGGAAGATAAAATAGTGGAAATAACTATGTTAGAGCAGAATAAAGAAAAAAGAAGGAGAAGAATTGAGGACAGTCTCAGAGACCTCTGGGACAACACCAACATTTGAATTATAGGGGTCCTAGAAGAAGATGAGAAAAGAAAGGGGCTGAGAAACTATTTGAAGAGATTATAATTGAAAACTTCCCTAATATGGGAAAGGAAATGGTCAATCAACTACAGGAAGTGCAGAAAGTTGAATACAGGATAAATCCAAGGAGAAACACGTGAAGAAACATATTAATCAAACTATCCAAAATTAAATACAAAGAAAAAATATTAAAAGCAGCAAGGGAAAAAAAATAAAAATAAAAAACAAGGGAATCCCTATAAGTTTAACAGCTGATCTTTCAGCAGAAACTCTGTAAGCCAGAAGGGAATGGCAGGACGTATTTAAAGTTATGAACGGGAAAAAACTACAACCAAGATTACTCTACCCAGCAAGGATCTCATTCAGATTCAACAGAGAAATTAAAACTTTTACAGACAATCAAAAGAGAAGAGAATTCAGCGCCACCAAACCAGCTTTACAACAAATGCTAAAGGGCCTTCTCTAGGCAGGAAACACAAGAGAAGGAAAAGACCTACAATAACAAACCCAAAACAAGTAAGAAAGTGGGAATAAGAACATACATATTGATAACTCCCTTAAGTGTAAATGGATTAAATGCTCCAATCAAAAGACATAGACTGGCTAAATAGATACAGAAACAAGACCTGTATATATGCTGTCTACAAGAGACCCACTTCAGACCTTGGGACACATACAGACTGAAAGTGAAGAGATGGAAAAAGATATTCCATGCAAATGTAAATCAAAAGAAAGCTGGAGTAGCAATTCTCATATCACATAAAATAGACCTTAAAATTAAGACTATTACAACAGACAAAAAGGACACTACATAATGATCAAGGGATCGATCCAAGAAGAAGATATAACAATTGTAAATATTTATGCACCCAACATAGGAGCACCACAATACATAAGGCAAATGCTAACAGCTGTAAAACGGGAAATCGACAGAAACACAATCATACTAGGGGACTTTAACACCCCACTTTCACCAATGCACAGATCATCCAAAATGAAAATTAATAAGGAAACACAAGCTTTAAATGATACATTAAACAAGATGGACTTAATTGATATTTATAGGACAATCCTTCCAAAAACAAAAGAATATATTTTCTTCTCAAGTGCTCATGGAACATTCTCCAGGATAAATCATATCTTGCATCACAAATCAAGCCTTGGTAAAATTAAGAAAATTGAAATCATATCAAGTATTTTTTCCAACCACAATGCTATGAGACTAGATATCAATTACAGGAAAAAATCTGTAAAAAAATACAAAGACATGGAGGCTAAACAATACACAACTAAATGACCAAGAGATCACTGAAGAAATCAAAAAGGAAATCAGAAAATACCTAGAAACAAATGACAATGAAAACATGATGACCCAAAACCTATGGATGCAGCAAAAGCAGTTCTAAGAGGGAAGTGTATAACAATACAATCCTACCTCAAGAAACAAGAAACGTCTCAAATAAACAACCAGAACTTACACCTAAAGCAATTAGAGAAACAAGAACAAAAAACAGCAAAGTTAGCAGAAGGAAAGAAATCACGAAGATCAGATCAGAAATTAATGAAAAAGAAATGAAGGAAACAATAGCAAAGATCAATAAAACTAAAAGCTGGTTCTTGGAGAAGATAAACAAAATTGATAAACCATTAGCCAGACTCATCAAGAAAAAACGGGAGAAGACTCAAATCAATAGAATTAGAAATGAAAAAGGAAAACTAACAACTGACACTGCAGAAATACAGAGGACCATGAGAGTTTACTAAAAGCAACTATATGCCAATAAAATGGACAACCTGGAAGAAGTGGACAAATTCTTAGAAAAGTACAACCTTCCGAGACTGAACCAAGAAGAAATAGAAAATATGAACAGACCAATCACGAGCATTGAAATTGAGACTGTGATTAAAAATCTTCCAACAAACAAAAGCCCGGGACCAGATGGCATCACAGGTGTATTCTATCAAACATTTAGAGAAGAGCTAAGACCTACCTTCTCAAACTCTTCCTAAATATACCGGAAGGAGAAGCACTCCCAAACTCAATCTACGAGGCCACCATCACCCTGATACCAAAACTAGACAAAGATGTCACAAAGAAAGAAAACTACAGGCCAATATCACTGATGAACATAGATGCAAAACTCCTCCATAAAATATTAGCAAACAGATTCCAACAACACATTAAAAGGATCATACACAATGATCAAGTGGGGTTTATCCCAGGAATGCAAGGATTCTGCAATATACGCAACTCAATCAACGTGATACACCATATTAACAAACTGAAGGAGAAAAACCATATGATCATCTCAATAGATGCAGAGAAAGCTTTTGACAAAATTCAACACCCATTTATGATAAAAATACTCTGGAAAGTAGGCATAGAGGGAACTTACCTCAACATAATAAAGGCCATATATGACAAACCCACAGCCAACATCATTCTCAATGGTGAAAAACTGAACACTTTTCCTCTAATATCAGGAACAAGACAAGGTTTCCACTCTCAGCACTGTTATTCAACATAGTTTTGGAAGTTTTAGCCACAGCAATCAGAGAGGAAAAAGAAATAAAAGGATTCCAAATCGGAAAAGGAGAAGTAAAACTGTCACTGTTTGCAGATGACATGACACTGTATATAGAGAATCCTAAAGATGCTACCAGAAAACTACTACAGCTAACCAAGGAATTTGGTAAAGTAGCAGGATACAAACTTAATACACAGAAATCTCTTGCATTCCTATACAATAACAATGAAAGATCTGAAAGAGAAATTAAGGAAACAGTCCCATTTACCATTGCAACAAAAAGAATAAAATACCTAGGAATAAACCTACCTAAGGAGACAAAAGACCTGTATGCAGAAAATTATAAGACACTGATGAAAGAAATTAAAGATGATACAAACAGATGGAGAGATATACCATGTTCTTGGACTGGAAGAATCAACACTGTGAAAATGACTATACTACCCAAAGCGATCTACAGTTTCAATGCAATCCCTATCAAATTACCAATGGTATTTTTCACAGAACTAGAACAAAACATTTCACAATTTGTATGGAAACACAAACGACCCCGAATTGCCAAAGCAATCTTGAGAAAAAGAAATGGAGCTGGAGGAATCAGGCTCCTGGACTTCAGACTATACTACAGAGCTACAGTAATCAAGACAGTATGGTACTGGCGCAAAAACAGAAATACAGATCAATAGAAACAGGATACAAAGCTCAGAGATAAACCCACACATATATCGTCACCTTATTTTTGATAAAGGAGGCAAGAATATACAATAGAGAAAGACAGCCTGTTCAATAAGTGGTGTTGGGAAACTGGACAGCTACATGTAAAAGAATGAAATTAGAACACTCCCTAACTCCATATACAAAAATAAACTCAGAATGGATTAAAGACCTAAATGTAAGGCCAGACACAAAAAAAACTCTTAAAAGAAAACAGAGAACACTCTATGCCATAAATCACAGCATGATCCTTTTTGACCCACCTCCTAGAGAAATGGAAATAAAAACAAAAATAAACAAATAGGATCTAATGAAACTTAAAAGGTTTTTCACAGCAAAGGAAAACATAAATAAGACAAAAAGAGAACCCTCAGAATGGGAGAAAATATTTGCAAATGAAGCAACTGACAAAAGATTAATCTCCAAAATTTACAAGCAGCTCAAGCAGCTCAATATCAAAAAAACAAACAACCCAATCCAAAAATGGGCAGAAGACCTAAATAGACATTTCTCCAAAAAAGATATACAGGTTACCAACAAACACATGAAATAATGCTCAGCATCACTAATAATTAGAGAAATGCAAATCAAAACTATAATGAGGTATCACCTCACTCCAGTCAGAATGGCCATCATCAAAAAATCTACAAACAATAAATGCTGGAGAAGGTGTGGAGAAAAGGGAACACTCTTGCACTGTTGGTGGGAATATAAATTGGTAGAGCCACTATGGAGAACAGTATGGAGGTTACTAAAAAACTAAAAATAGAACTACCATATGACCCAGCAAATCCATTATTGGGCTATACCCTGAGCAAACCATAATTCAAAAAGAGTCATGTACCACAATGTTCACTGCAGCTCTATTTACAATATCCAGGACATGGAAGCAATCTAAGTGTCCACTGACAGATGAATGGATAAAGAAGATGTGGCACATATATACAATGGAATGTTACTCAGCCATAAAAAGAAACAAAATTGAGTTATTTGTAGTCAAATGGATGGACCTAGAGTGTGTCATACAGAGTGAAGTAAGCCAGAAAGAGAAAAGCAAATACTGTATGCTAACATATATATATGGAATCTAAAAAAAGAAAAAGGGTTCTGAAGAACCTAGGGGCTGAACAGGAGTAAAGATGCAGATGTAGAGAATGGACTTGAGGACATGGGGAGAGGGAAGTGTAAGTTGGGATGAAGTGAGAGAGTGGCATGGACATATATTCACTACCAAATGTAAAATAAATTGCTAGTGGGAAGCAGCCACATAGCACAGGGAGATCAGCTCTGTGCTTTGTGACCACCTAGAAGGATGGGATAAGGAGGGTAGGAGGGAGATGCAAGAGGGAGGAGATATGGGGATATATGTATATGTATAGCTGATTCACTTTGTTATAAAGCAGACACTAACACACCATTGTAAAGCAATTATACTCCAATAAAGATGTTAAAAAAACAAGTCATTCAGGAGACTGGAGGACCCCAGGATATACTCTAGACCATGACAAGACAATTTGACTGTATTATAAACATATAAAACGTCCCTCACATGGTGGGAAGAAAGGTTGATAACCTAAATAATTTTGAAAATCAGTAGAATCTTTAAAACAAAGCCAAAAGGAACAGTACATAAGCACTGTCCTGTTGATGATAAACTACAGAGGTATGATATTTTTATACATGTATACTGGCATGTAATAATTAAGTTAATGGATAGCAAATGATGGGAACAAGGTTTCTCACTGTTGTAGTGGGAAGTTACACATAGTGGGAAAGATCCATGTGGTAACTGATTAAAATTGGAGGCATCAATATGAACTTTAATGTTTATTAATATACACCTATAGATATTTTTAGATGTGTATTATTATATACACAAATATGTCTCCTTACTCTGTCAGGTGACAGGACCTAGAAGCAACAACATCCCAGTAGTAATGAGCACACGTAACACCCAGATCTTGATTTCTAATATGATTTTCCAATAAAAGGAACCAAGTCTCCTCGGAAAAATGGCTGGTTTTAAGATGAGGGCAGGAAATATATAAGATGAGCCTAAAGCATCTTGTAGTGCCAGGGAATAAGAAATTGCTGAAACAATTAAATGTTTAAAAAAGAGCAGAATAATGGGAGTATGCCAAAAAGGTACAAGAGACAAGTGAAAGAGCTCCCAATGGCCAACGCTATAAGAAAGTGTGAAAGAAAATAAGGTAGTATTAGGTTATAACCCAAAGTATGAAATAATTACCCATGAGTATATACTGGTATAAATGATTAAATAAATATTTGTCAAACAAATTTCCAGTACAGAAGAATTCTAAATAATTTATGTAGATATTCTTACCTGAAGGAGATGGAGCATTACTCCCACTCCTTAGGTGTGAGCAGTGAATAATTACTTCTTCCCAGAGAATACAGCATGAAAAAAATGGGGGCAAAAGGGTAATTTCACAGTGGAGAAACCTGACAAGCACTACCACAGCCAGGCCATCAAGGTTCACAACAACAGTGATGTCACCGTGACAGTATATACGCTTGATATGATGTGACGGAAACAACACTTTACCTCTGTGGTCTTCTTCTCAAAAATGCATAACCCAGACCAATTACGAGATAAACATCTGACAGATTTCAATTGATTCTACAAAACACCTAATTAGTGCTTCTGAAAAGGCTAAAAAATCCTCCAAAACAAGGAAAATCTGAGAAAGAGCCACAGCCGATAGGAGACTCATGAGAAATGACTACCAAAGGTAATGTGATGTCCTGAATGAGACAATGAGACCAAAAAGAAGAAAGAATGGAAGGAAAAGAAGGAGAGAAAGAGAGACATAGACAGAGGAGGAAAAACAGTAGGTAAAAACTAAAGAAATCTGAGTAAATTATGGGCTTTAGTTAATGATAATGTATGAACATTGATTCATTAATTGTAATGAATGTATCATACTAATGTAAGATGTTAATAATAGGGGAAACTGAGTGAGGGGCATATGGGAATACTCTGTAAGTATCTCCACAATTTTTCTATATACCTAAACTATTTTAAAATTAAAATTGTTTTAATATTATTTAAACAATCTATTATGGACTGAGTGTACCCTTCTTGCAGATTCATATGTTGAAGCCCCTAACCCCCAATGTGACTGTATTTGGAAATAGGGTCTTTATGCAGGTACTTAAGGTTAAAAAAACGTCATAAGAGTAGGGCCTTAATCTGATAGGACTAGTATCCTTATAAAGAAGGGACACCAGAGATCTCCCTTCTTCCCTCCCTCCCTCCTCCCTCCCTCTTTCTCCCCCACCTTCATTCTCCCCCTCCCTCTGAGGATATTAACAGATATACTATTAGAGGTACAACTAAAATAAAAATAGAATGCATGTGCCAATTGTTGGGGAACTGATTTTGAACGATGAACAAGCTTAGTATTCAGAGAAAAAGAATTGTGCTTAGGCAGCAATTGGAACTATAACTCACTCACAATCTGTTATTTGCTGTGTGTTTTTGCATTTCATAGTACTAAAGGGTTGTATTTCATATATTACTTCATTCAAACATGGTATGTTATTTTTAAACATGTAGTGGTGACTGAAGTTAGTAAGAGTCATTAACCTTTGTAATCTACTTAATTTGACAGTCAAATAATTACCTCACTTATGACTTAACTATTTATTCAAAGTAGGAAGTATTTTCATGTGCCTATACCTTTGGATAAGCCTCCTCTTCCTCCTGATATTTTGGGATAAATATAGTCTTAAAATAGTATGTAAAGTTTATAGTCTCACTACCATTACACATTTATTCACATTTCTCATTTATGAGAAGTTATACCCTAACTAGAACAATAACTAGAATTTTATATTATACTAAATTAACCTGTCATAGTTTTGCTGGGTACAAATTCAAATAATGATGCTTGGAGGTATGGTGTCTCTCTTTATTCTCATTTAACATTAAATATATGCCCTCATTTTTGACTTAATTCAAAAGAATCATTGAAATAATTTTTCATTTTATTTTAAATGGAATTCACAAGGATTTCCACCCACTCCAGAATCAACATTATTTGGAGAGTATGAAAATTGGAATTTTAATTATAGTTCTTCTCAAAGAATAATGAAATTACATAAAAAGTTTATTTGACTAGAAACAATATAAAGCTATTAACTCATTGGTCTCTGCTCACTAAAGCATGATTCTTAATAACCTTCATTAAATATCAGAGCATTCTTTTATTAACTATAATAGCTAATAATTGATGCTTAGACCACTAAAATTAATCATAAAAAAATGTATAGTTCTGAAAAAGTACATGACAATTCACCATTTTATGTCTTAGATGATGCTTTCCTTAAGTAGAATACAAGTTCTTTGGTGGCAGGGATCTTTATTTTACTCACTTCTGTATCCCCAGCACCAGAAAAGTGCTGACATAATAGACAATCATTAAATATTTGTTTAATGAATGAATGCAACCATTATGATTTTCACAAAAAGTATGAATTTGAATATTAACATTTTTTTCATCTGAACAGACATTTTACCAAGAAATACATATAAATGGTCAACAGGTATATGAAAAGATGCTCAACATCACTAATCATTAGGGAAATGCAAATCTAAACCACAATGAGATATCACTACAAACCTGTTAGAATTGCTATTATTGAAAAGCTAAGAAATAACAAGTGCTGGCATGGATGTGGAGAAAAGGAAACACTTGTGTACTGTTTGGGGGAATATAAATTGGTGCAGCCACTGTGGAAAACAATCTGGAGGTTTTCAAAGAATTAAAAATAGAACTACCATATAATCCAGCAATTCCATGCCTGGGTATTTATCTCAAGAAAACAAAAACACAAACTTGAAAAAAAATCCATATCCCCATGTTCACTGTAGTATTATTTACAACAGCCAAGACATGGAAACAGCCTAAGTCTCCAGTGATGGATGAATGGATAAAGAAAACATGGTATATATACAATGGACTATTACTTAACTGAAGAAAGGATGGACATTGAGAGCATTATGCTAGGTGAAGTGAGACAGAGAAAAGACAAATACTGTATGATCTCACATATATGTGGAATCTAAAAAAGAAAAAAAAACGATCTTAGAAACAGAGAGCAGATTGGTGGTTGTCAGAGGCAGGGGGTAGGAGGTAGGTGAAACGGGTGAAGGTGGTATAAAAATCTTTTTAATTTCTCTTTTTTTCTTAAATAATACTGTGGAACTTATAATCCTAGTAGAACCTATATGAATTGTCTCTTAACAAGGTTTGAGAAAGAAATCCTATAATGCAGATAATATAGATCCATATTGCTATGTGGCTACTAAAAATATAAAAGGAATTATAGGCTGAACCAAAGACAAGACTAAGCTCAGATAAGAATATTTTTTGGAAGTCTTAGTATATTCTTTAAAAAAAATTTTAATACATCTTTATTAGAGTATAATTGCTTCACAATGCTGTGTTAGTTTCTGTTGTACAACAAAGTGAATCAGCCGTAGGCATACATATATCCTCATAGCCCCTCCCTCTTGCATCTCCCTCCCACCCCTCTAGGTGGTTGCAAAGCACCGAGCTTATCTCCCTGTGCTATGCAGCTGCTTCCCACTAGCTATCTATTTTACAATTGGTAGTATATATGTGTCCATGCCACTCTCTCACTTCGCCCCAGTTTCCCCCTCCCACCCCCCACCCCGTGTCCTCAAGTCCATTCTCTACGTCTACGTCTTTATTCCTGCCTGGGAACCACTGTTCTGATAAATACAAAATCAAAGGTAGGCAAACAGTACAGTGAGCAATCTAGAAATTCTTACCAATGAAGATTTGGCTGTATTTAAATTGTTGAAAGATTGTCATGTAGAAGTGAATATGATTTATTCTTTGTTGCTCCAGAGTGTATAATTTATTTTGGAGGCTGTTTTGAAATCAATATGAAGAATATTTAACAGCTGTAGTGGTGGATGTACAGAGGGAGTACCCACGGGTGGAAGGAGACTCCCTGGTACTGGATATATTCAAGAAAAGTTTGACAAGAATGCTTGACAGTCAGAGAATTGAATAAATATTCATGAAGACCGTTCGTAGCCCTAAAAGTCCACAAGACTGTGTTTCTTTCCACATATTTACAACAACTATTCATTTCGCTACTCTAGAGTCAGAAAAGTATAAATTTGGTATGAGACGTCTTTAGTTGGAGTAGTGATTCTGCACACTAATTTTGAGAAATTGGATTATTATAGCTGGAAGTGTTAATACATTCTTCAGAGAACAGTCAGTTAGGATTCAAGAAGATACATAAATCTAAAATATGATATATATAATAAACCATTTGTGGAACACCTATATGCAATTTTCACTTATTTCCCAAATATTAATTTAGTAGGGCAACTGTTTACCAGGCAAAAAAAAAACCTGCTCTCAAGACATGCAGAAGTGAATCAGTACAATACAGCCTTCATAGATCTAACAGATTGTCTGTTATGTGTCCCTCATGATATAGTCATTCTAATACATACCTTACAGGAAACAAAGGTTCAGATGGTTTAATAGCTTACTAAGAACTACACAACTATCTGGTGGCACAGCCAGATTAGAACTAGAACTGTGTATTTTCAAAGCCCCTCTAAGTTAGACCTTTCTTCCAAAATATCCAAAGATATTCACATACTTTCATTTTTATTTTCATATAAATAATTTCCTATATAATGTTAATTATCACTACCTCTGCTAAAAATATAATGAATTTTAACTTCTTGGGATTTACAACATTTTTTCATTATTACTACTAGTCTTTTTAGGTGGTTAATATTTAGATGAAAACACTTTAAGAGCTCAACAGTCCTGTCATTACGTTTAGAATCATGATTGTCAATATTCATGAAACAATGAGGATTTATAAGTCTGTCACAAGCTTACCCCAGATCTTGAATTATCTCCATTTTTAATGGGGAAAAAGAAATTTTAACCAGTTAATTGAATGGACTGAACTCAGTAGGATATAGTCAGATTTTTTAATAGAAATATACATATAGAAAAGTAAATGTTTCATGTGAGTACAATTTTACAAACTGTGAAGGACTGTATAACATCCATACGTGAAAAACCCTACCATCACTTGCACCTAAGCAGTACCCCTCATGTTCCCTTCCAGTCACAATACCCCTGCCTCTAAGGATAACTGCAGACTTACTTATAGCAACATAGAGGGGCTTTGCCTGACTTTATATATTATACAGCTGAAATTAGTTCATGATGGCTAACGAAGATGAATATGTTTTCACGTATTTATTGGCCATTTGTGACTTTATTGTGAGGTGAATATTCAAGTTTTTGTCCATTTTTCTATTATAATTTCAACATGTAGAGTCTCAGAATTTTTGATCTTGGAACTCTTAACATATGGCACTTGAAATCCACTAAAATATAAATTCTACAAGACCAGCAATATTGATTTTTTTCTGTTTTTCAATATCGTATTCTCAGCTCCTAGACCAGTAAGTACTTGTGTTAGTGAATTTTCAGTAAATATTTAATTAATATAAGAACCTTAATCATAGTAAACTACATATGGAAACAGAGGTATATATCAAGCTAGGATTTATATGTAGGAATCTATCTTAAAGCTTTAGTTCTTTGATTAGTTGTCTTTTGTTTAAATCAATTGATTATCCAGGAGCTAGAGCAGGTTTGTGCTAAGTGTATTATTTAATCGTTTTCTCTTCACATAGAAAACCTCTAGGGTTCCATCTATATTTCCCATCATGAAGGCTTACTCTACAATTTTTTTCCTCTTTAGAAAACCCCTTTGTCTTCAACTTGTATGTAATTGTCATATTCAATCACAGTATTAATCTCAACAGTATTCTCCCTCCAGCTCTAACTGTCTTTTCAATATGAGAGGTAGAAAAGAAAACACAGCTTCTTTCAGTTCGACACATCAGAGGAAGCTAGAAATTCAATTTACTGACTCCCAGTTGGTTTTCTCTGTAGTACAAACATAATACCACTGAGTGAACTTTAGCTACTATATCTACATAAAGTTCTGACATTCATAGTCACAAATCAACATGTGTACAGTCTTCTTCAAATTCAGAAGGTGCAAACAAAAGGGAATAAGGGAAAAACAAAACAATTGTGAGCAATGTATTTAGGTGGGGATTTGATTTATAAACTTTCAGCTCAGTTTACACTTGAACTCTACACACCCAGTTGTCATGGTATTGTCCCTTGAAGTTGCTAGGGTGTTTGACTCAGAAAAGACTAAAATAAACAGAACAGAGGACTGATGGTTAGGAATAAGAAAATAGGAATGGTAATAAATAAAGGCAATGCCTGGGTAAAGGATTATAATTGTGGATTCACACACATAACTATACATAAAAATATCCAGCTGTCATATATAATCAAGACAATACCTTCTGAAGCACATCATTAATAAGTTAAAAACCAAGCCTTCCACTGGTAAACTTTTCCATCTGACAGTAAAATTACAAACACTAAATCATCACACCTCATCAAATATTACTGTATTATAAGGATGCTGCACTGAACTATACTGAAATTCTACAGAACACTGAACAGTATCCGAATATTACTTGCATTACTCACATAAATATTACAAAATAAAATGACACACTAAGAAGACAGAGGCATTTTCATAAAAGGAAATTCTTTTAAGTTGATAGTTGGTGCCATCCTTGCTTTTTTTTTGTTTGTTGATCACAGTGTGAATTGAAAGCAGGGGTATAGCAGAGAACCAGGGAAATTACTGGTAATAGCAGGTTCTAAATTCACTCTCCATCACAACATCAACCACTATAAAGAATGGTCAATAATAAATATCAGGATAGAATGCTTCCTTGTAACACTCATTTTTAAAATGTGTATTTTTAAAATGTAGAAGTATGAAAATATAGGAGCAATGCTCTATCACAATATTTTTCCTAACTTTTATATTATATGTTAGCTTGAAAAATAAAAGCCTTCTCAAAAAAGATATGTTAACGCTATTTCTTTTTTTAATTAACGAAATACAAATTTTAAAACATTTTAACACTTACTTGAGTAAATCATCTACAAGCCAATCATTTGCTGAAGCTGAATTTATGTAACCCGGTCACATTTAGAGTATTCATTGTATTGACAATAAAAGATAATTTGGTTTCTGGGATATCAAATCAATGTGTAGGAAAAACGTTATCAAATTCATTATTGATGTCTTTCAAGACTCACAGTAAACTAAACCAGATAAGAACACAGCAGATGAAAAAACAACAGCAACAAAGTCCCCTCGTATATTATACAGTCAAGAATACAAATAACCAGTTTTCAGGTCAAGAGGAAAAGAAAAATGAAAAAGAAGAGAATGAAATCTATCAAATAAGTACCAATCATGAATCCCATTTTGACTTCACTCTTACATTTTTGATGTTATAATTTGCTATGCTTTATTAACCTAAATTACGTATTTATAGTCTAAATTATAAATTAACCTAAATTTAGTAGGTTTCATGTGCAAATACTCTTTCATAATTATAAATTATTTATATTGTTTTTTATAAATTGTGTTGCATAAAACCAACTTGAATTAAAATAGAGACAACAGGAGAAATATTCAAACAGATTTGCCATGCATCATAAGTAACTTGTCAAAGGCCTAATGGGAAAGATCATTATGGTTGATCTTACATATTGACTCACTCACAATTCTGTAGATACTCACGACGTAAAAACTACATTTCCTACACTACTTTGAAGCTAAGGTTTTGGAGGTAAAATTGATTTCACTGATTAACTGCATTCCAGTCAGATTTGGAAGACAGAAATCAAGCAGAAGCCCTCTTCCAGGCGTTCCTTCTGACGACAAGCAATATCATAGTGACAAGAGTACTGAGAGATAATTTTAGTGGTCGTACTCCGTGTCTCATGGCCAAACCTTCACAGGAAACAGAGGTAGTTATAGACAAAGGTAGCAGCAGTTTCCTGATCTCTGGGTTGCAGGCATGGGAGTGTTCTTGAAATCAGGTGGCCCCCTAATTCTCACTCCTCCAGCCCTTCCAGTCATGCTCTAAGCAATTAATTATATGTATAAAATTCCTAGTAATTGAAATATCTAAGGGGCAATATTTTCCTGTACTCTATTCTTACTGATAGGAAAGAAAAATATACTGGATATTAACAAAGAAACCTAAATACATACATCCATATAAAAATATATACATAAATATATCATAGAAGATATAAATAAATGGAGATACACATCATGTTTCAGGAAAGGTATGAAATGTTTTCTTCATGAACATGTAGTATTATATAAATCCCAATCAAAGTACTAAGGGAATTTTTATGAAACTTTTAAAACATGATTCTAAAGTGTTCCTGTAAACATAAATAGTTAAGAATAGATAGAAAGTATTCAAAAAAGAAAAGTGATCTAGGTATTGTACTAGATATTAAGACATATCTAGAGCTATTAATACAGTAGAGAAAAGTCTGTAAATAGATGCAAAAAGCCAGAATCAACGACAGAAAAAATTTTTGTTATATCTAAGTGATTATACAATAAATGAATCATCAAAATCAATAAGGAAAATATGTTAAGCAATAAATGATTTGGTGGAAAATAAATAAAAAAACAAAAAGCACAAGTTTTGCCTTACACAATTCAAATTTAGTTCCAGATTGATTAACAAACTAAACCTAGAAATTGATATTACATATACTAAAGGATTAGTTGAGGGTCTATTTAAACACTATCTAAATGATTTAAAAATGGCATGGACTTTTTTGAACAAAAAGTCACTGCAACAAATCACAAAGAAAAGTAAAGTTTGTCACTATGCAAATGTAAGCCCTTTTTTGTTCCCCTACAACCTCTTCTATCAGATTGGAGACAAAAAATTGAGAGAAATATTGGCAGTGAATATGAGAAACAAAGGTTAATTTAATTATGCACAGAATACAAAGTGAAAAAGAAAGCATGTCACTGGAAAAATGAGGAGAGAACTTCAAAAGACAATTTATTTAGTAATAAACTAAGACATGAATTTAAGACAAAATACCCTTCACATTTTAAAAATAAGTTTCTGGAAATTTTCATTATTAAATAATTAGAGATGCAGAAAAACAGATGGTGTAAGAAAGACCGTAGTAGTAGTTTAAAATGATGAAAATTAAAAACGATCTAAATGTCCATGCTAGGGAAACTTTATGATAGAATGATGAGGGGGGCATTAAAATCTCATTTTCTTACAATAAAAAGAGAAAATGCTCAAAACGTAGGAGTACGTGATAAAAATAAGCATTTATACTTTACGTGAGAAGTCATTTAAAAATATTTAATAAGTATCTATTTATTTAAATATACTTCTTGGAAGTAAATACACCAGAGTATCAGTTGATTGCAGCATTAGAAGTGATTTTTATTTACTTTAAACTTTTCTGTACTTTCTGTGATAGCATATCTTAATTGCATAATCCAACAAAGTAAACAATATTTGAATACAAGTGACAGATTTAACTTATACTAACTTAAGAAGGAAATGTATTGCCTTGTGAAATAGAATTTTCCTGCCAGTATGAACTTCTAAAGTGGGCTTGATCCTGGGACACAAAAAATGTCAAAAAATGCTAATCCCCTAATTTCTCAGCTCTACTTCATCTGTGTTACCTCCATTCCCAGGCTGACTCTTACCTAACTGATCAGGATTTTTGTCCATCTTGTTTATTTCTGTATCCTAAGTGCCTGTGCTAGACACATGGTAGGTGTTGCATAACATTTTGTTGAGTGAGTAAATAAGTTAATGGGTGAATTAAAGAGACATGGCTGTAGTAATGCCAGCTTCCCATCTTCCCAGCTTCAATTCAGCAGAAAAGAGTTTGTCCATCTGTATCTGCACCCTTATTCCAAATCTCATGAATTCTCTTGGACCATCTCTGAACCAAACATTGTGATTCTCTGTCTAGACCCGGGTATAGGGCAACCTATAAGATAAAAACCTACCTCAATCAAGGATGGAAGAATGGGTAGTATCCTAGATGAAAACTGAAGTATCGTTATCAGAAGAATGTGGTATAGTTGTTAGGAACTCAAAAGGTGGCAGTCACTACTGTATATCTGTATAATAAAAATAGCCATACTAAACCCAATCTTAATATTTAAGTCATGCCTATGAAGCAATAAATACACTTCCCTCAATTAATAAAGGGAAAACTTAAGAAACATCAGGGTTAATGCTTTGCAAAATGCTTTGGATTTGGTTGATTGAGTCAGGAGTCTCCAAGTTTGCAGTTGGCTGCTGAAGTGAACTCAATAAATGCTTTTCTTGGTAGAGGGGATCACACAGAATAGAGTCTAAGACTGAAGCAAACTAAAAAAGTGATGACCTGTTAAGACATATTGGATACCTTTTATTAAAAAATAAAAACAGGGCTTCCCTGGTGGCGCGGTGGTTGAGAGTCCGCCTGCCGATGCAGGGGACACGGGTTCGTGCCCTGGTCCGGGAAGATCCCACATGCCGCGGAGCGGCTGGGCCTGTGAGCCATGACCGCTGAGCCTGCGCGTCCGGAGCCTGTGCTCCGCAATGGGAGAGGCCACAGCAGTGAAAGGCTCGCATACCGCAAAAAAAAATAAATAAATAAAATAAAAATAAAAACAAACTATAAGAATGGATGACCCCACTCACTAAAGGCCTTTCCATTACACTTTTACCTTCAGTATTCTTCAATGAATTGGTAAAATGTTTTTTGAACTGGTTTCAAGGCACAAATTCATTGATTCACTCAGAGGCTTGGCTGTCAATACAGCGTCTCCGGGATGTCTGGCCTACCAGTCACCTCCAGGCAGTGTTTTAAATGAAGGGTAGGTAAACTGCCTTTATATTTTTTGTAGAGTTTCATCTATTGATTAAGAATTATAGTGAATAATGAAATATGAAAAATGGCCTATTGCCTAAAATCTCCATGTAATATGCTGATGATGAAACTCAATCTGATACTATAAACCATTCCATAATGTCCTTTTAAAAGTGCTTTGTAAACATTTTACAAGGAGACCCCTAACATTTTTCTTGAGGTTTGCTCAAATAAACCATTTCTCCATTTTGCATGTATGGAAATTGAAATGTGAATGTTAGTGTTTCAACCCTGAGTCCTGGAGCTGATTAGTTACTTGAAATACCTACATTGTATTAATTCAGTGGACATCTATTGAGAGTTTAGTCACCTAAAGGCAGTATGGCATACAGACTCTGGGATCAAACCCTTGCTTTACCACATACTAGCTATGTGAACTTCATACAGTTTTTTTAAACTTCCTCTTTTTCAATCTCTTCAACTATAAGAGATATGAGAGCACCTACATTTATAAGGTTTTGTAAATAAGTTAACACATGTAAGTCACTTAGGAAAAACTGACATAATAAATGCTCTATAAATATTGGCTAATATTATATGTAAGGTGTTATAACCACCCAACATGGCAGAGATTAGTAGGTGAATACCCAAATTATGTAGACTAGAAATGTATGACTCGTTTTCTGTTAAGTGTAGCCATATGACAAAGCTACAGCTAAGGGAATATAAGTGAGGTATGCCAGTTCTATAAAAACTTCTTCACATCCCATGCTCATTCTCCCTTTCGGCTGGCTGGAATGTCAATGCCAATGTTAGCTTTGGAAAGTACTTTGGTGAAAATTGCAGAATCTCTGACAGCCTGGGTTCCTAAATGTGTACAAGCTAACCTGTACACTTGCCCAGGACTTTTCCACAGGCATGAAATCAGCTTCTATTGAGTAGAGGCATTACTTTGGGGTTTTTTTTTTTTTTTTTTTTACTATATCCTATGCTCTTCTAATTAATATAGATAGCAAGAAATAAAAGATCAATAATACACATTGTCTCATTAAAGGAACTTTTAAGCTTATTAGAGGTAGAAACACACACAAATTAAAAGCTTAATGTTGTGAGAAATTTCCAAAGGAAAAATATCTTGAATTATCAGAACTCAAGGGGTTTCCAGGAAGACAAAAGATAATACCCAGTTGGGAAATCTTTGAATGTTTTTTGCAGTTGTGCCTTTTGACCTATGGCTTCAAGGAAGGATAGAATTATAACAAATACACATAGCTTGTCAGGCATAGGGAATAGCATGAATGAAGAGGAAAAGTGAGAGAGTGTTAAATATTTTAGGAGAACAGCCAATACTAATTTGCCTGGAGTAAAAGAATGAGTTACCAAGAATGAAAGGGTAGGCTAGTATCAGATTTCTACAAAAAATTTCATATGTAAGTATTCAGGATTGATTTGATATGGAATGGAGAATACCAGAAGGTATGAGAGCAGAAGGTAGTGATTATGGTTATAATTAAGGAAGATTTTATACCTCTTCATGATGTGACTCTTGATCTACTTTCTGCTTTTCATACTCCATCATTCAGCAATGTCAAACTACTTAAATATTCCCAAATTTTGCTCTCTCACATCTCTATATCTTTGCATATGCTGCTCCCTTAATTGCAGTACCACCTAGCTTAGATATCATCTTCTTCAAGAAAACTCACCTAACTTTCTCAAGGTTAAATATTTCATTATTCAGAGACAACACTATGTATACGAGTCTGGTGCATAGCAGGTGTCCAATAACTATGTGTTTAATGAATATACTTCTACAATAGAGTGCTTCACGCTATCTTTCTTATAACACAATGAACTCATGGAATACTTTTATTCTGTCTCACCCAGTTTTGTGTCACGAGCATTTAACTCATTTTTGGATTCATAGCACACCTTTAGTTTTTTGAACTAAATTGACATGTGGTACAGATTAACATATTGAGAAAATAGAAGTAGGAAAACTCTTTAAAAATGTACCAAACTTTTGTCCTTAAATAAGCACCATAAAGTTTTTTTCAAACTCATTGTTCATGTTATTAGATCAACAAAAAAGCAGCACATTACTGAATTAGTAGCTAATGCAATATAAATGAGTCTGGGATGCCACAGGCCATTTTGAAAAGCACAGTGTTCTTTGGATTGATGCTTTTAAATAGTTGTGAGACTAAAGCTGATGTACTCTCAGCAAGCTTAGTGGTATCACAGAAAAATAGGCTGAGATACCAAAAGTTTAATTGTATAGATAATCATACACTAAATCTAAGTCAGATATGATTTTTAAATATAACATTAATATAACCTAAAATATGACAAAGTGTGGTGCTATTGTAATCCTTCTGAGATTTATGAACCAGACTTAGAAAAAAATTCTCTGAGGAATGCAACTTAGTTGATCAGCTATCTCTGGCCACTAGAATCTTAAATATTAATGTCAGTTTGGTCTGCTTGTTTCTTTTTAAAAATATTTAAAGTATTTTTAATATCAAAATTAAAAAAAATTTAAAATATTTGTTAGTTTTTTAAATTGATGAGTTGAAATTAATAGCCATTATAACTCTATCTAAATAATAAATTGTAATGTTAGTATACTGGTATATATAAAGACCACAAAATATATGTGACATAAAATCCATTGTTCTTATGTGTTAGTAAAACTTACATGCATGAGCCATTAGGGAACTGTCAAGTTTTTCTCTTGCATTCTGCTTAACTTGAATTGACCATATCTTTATAATAGAACGACATGCTAATTTCAGAGACATCTCAATCTATTACAGAATACCTAGTCCTTAAGATACAGATTTCATCATGTGTGCTTATATGACCCTAACATTTTATCCATGTTGCTACCGATCCTGCAGGGATTCCCTTAAGTACCATGGTTGTACATGATTGCCTGGGAATGACTTCTATGCTGAGATGAAAGAGAATTTATAGATTTTTCTCAACTTTCGATGAGAGTAAAACACCTTCCACAGATAGCATCATAGAAGATGTTTCTTCCATTCTTACGGATTATGCCATCTGAGATTATATCCTGTGTTGAACAATTAGTATTTCCTCTAGTTACAATCAATAAAACTGAAGAAATGTGCTCACTTATTGCCTCACTCTTCTTTTGGTTTACGTTTTCTTGTTTTATATCCTCTTAGCATAGTTTACATAATGATAAAATAAAATAAGTGACATTTGTGAATAGACTATAGAGAGTCTACACTGAGAGGCAGGCAAAGTGATTAAAAGCATCAGATCTGGAGCCAGTGGAACTGGCTGTAATTGGTTGTGTCACATGACATTGGACAAATTGCTAATCCTCTATGACTAGATTTTTTTTATGACTAAATTTTTTCATCTGCAAAATGAAAAATAATAATAGTACTTGCCTCTTAGGATTTCTATGAGGGTTAAATGAGTGTATAATATATAAAACTCTTATAAGGTAAGCACCATAAAAGTGTTTGCTAGAATATCATTCAGCTATAAAAAAAAGAAGGAAATCTTGCCATTTGCAGCAATGTGAATGACCTTGAGGGCTTTATGCTAGATGAAATAAGTCAGAGAGGGAAAGACAAATACTGTATGATCTCACTTAAATGTGAAATCTAAAAAACAGAGCAAAACAAAACAAAAAACTGAGCCCATGGATACAGAGAATAGACTGGTGGTTTCCAGGGAGGGGGTCCTGGGTGCAAAATGGGTGAAGGGGGTTAAAAAGTACAAACTTCAAGTTATAAAATAAATAAGACATGGGGATGTGATGTACAGCATAGTGACTATAGTTAATAATTCTGTATTGTATATTTGAAAGTTGCTAAGAGAGTAGATCCTAAAAGTTCTTCTCACAAGAAAAAAATTTTGTAACTAAGTATGGTGATGGATGTTAACTAGATTTATTGTGCTGATCATTACACAGTATATACAGACTCCAAGTCATTATGCGGTACACCTGAAACTAATATGTTATATGTCAATTACAACTAAGTAAATTTTTTTAAAGAATATTTGTGGGCAAAAAAGTGTTTGGTTTTTCAACATATGGTGGTTTGTCCTTACTGTGAGATTATACGAGAGTGAGTGGAAAGTGTGAATTAGAGACTATTTTATAATATAATATAATGTAATATGATTACTAAAAAGGCATGTAGTTATTTAAAACATTGAGTAAAAAGCACTACAAATCTAAATTTCATTTGTGTCTCTAATATTTCCTAGGAAACTCTTTCAGGTGTCTCTCCTATTCATTATCCTTAGTAGATATTCCTAAAATTTCACCTGTCTTTTCACAGTGCTATATTATTTATTCCTTAGCCTCAGTCTACTTTACTCAGTAAATCAAGGATAGCAACCAAGCACTCTTTCAACTTCTTCCAGGCTAAGAACAAAGCTATTAGAATCCACACTTTCCCTTTCTTTCTTTCCTGCTCCTTCAATGAGACAATATTCAACAGTTG